>NW_006922561.1:277516-308108 GCF_000298275.1 Orycteropus afer afer
AAAAAAAAAAAAAAAAAGTTACTCCCTGTTCTATTACAAATCGAGTAGACTATAATCAAGTTGACCAAAACAGTTCTAGTTAAGACCAGTTTATATGATGGGGACTTTCCTGTCTGTTCTGTCATTGGGTATAAGAAGAAATTGTGATAGAAATGCTTTTGGAGAAAAATGATATTTAGGGATTGTTAACCAAGGATGAAATAGAACTGGATTAGGAGGAGAAACAATGAGCAGACTATGTTTATAACTGGATTTTCTTCTGAGGTCTATAATGAGTCCTCCCTGTGACCTTACACAAGTTATTTAATTATTTTCAACAGTTTTCCTCAAGGGATAGTTTCCTCATCTGTGAAAAAAAAAAATGAGGGTAGATGCAGTGCTTCCTCCCAGCTCTAAAAATGTTTTGATTTATGACTGAGGTGATGAAGTATTTGACTCCTAACCCACTCTCTCTGTCTAACGTTGAGAAGGATCAACTTTATTGATAGGAAGTAGGGAGAGACAGAAAGTTTTAGGTTAGAGATCTTGTATTATTTAGGGGATTCTGTAATTGATCTTCCCTTGGAAGCACAGCTGTCATTGCCAGAAGTGTAACTGGAGAATGTTCAATCCAAGAAAGCATCTAAGGTCTGTGCTTCTTTTCCTACCAGAAATTCCAGGCTTTTCTTGGAAAAGTCAAGATGAACAAAGAGGTCACTGCAAAGGGAAGTGGTTTTCAGCTCTGTGCCTCCTCTGATCTGTACCCACCTTTCATGCTTAATTACCATTTCTTAGTCTTTATTCTTTAAAATCCCTTCCTTTCACAATAGAAGATCCTAGCCAGAGTGGGAGAAAAATGTAGAATGAAATTAAAAATCGTTTAAAAAAAAAAAAAGCATACTTACTGGTCTAATAGAGACTGATGGAACCCCCAAGACTATGGGCTTTTGTTCCCCCTTCAAACCTGGAACTGAATCCACCCCCAGGGATCACCTTTCAGCCAAACAATAGACAGTCTTATAAGTGAGCAGCGATAGCTATGAAGAACAGACTCCTCAGAGCAGTCACTATACAAGACCAAAAGGGCAGCATTTTCCCAAAAACAAAGTTCAGAAGGTAGGAAGGGGCAAGAAAGAACGAATGGAAACGGGGAACCCAGGGAAGAAGTGAGGAGAGTGTTGTTACACTGAGGGGATTGCAACTAATGTCACAGAACAAGATGTGTGTAAATTATTGAATGGGAAACTAATTTGCTCTGTAAACTTTCACCCAAACCACAATAAAATGGTCAAAATATAAAATAAATAAATAAAATCCCTTCCTTATTCAAAACCAGAACTGGATAGTAGTACTTTGCCTAGGGGAAGGGGAAAGAAACAACTCTGGAATAGGGTGGAAGAGGCTATGGGCTTGCTGTATGTCCTTTTCTTATATAAGCTGTTCATATCTACAAAGGGAATAGAAGGAATACAGATTGCTTATTGTGTGTATTTGGTGTTATATCAAACAAATGGCAGGAATGTATAGTAGGGAGTTTGTGTAGCATCACAACTTGGGTTTGAATCTGTGTCTGGCTTTTAAACTTAACCTTTTAAAGGTTGGACCAGCTACAGTTGGCAAAGATCACTTGTAGTGTTAGATGTTACGATCTTTTAGCCAGACTGTGTTAGCTTGGCTTGATAGGGAGGATAGAGAGAGAGATTCTGTGTGTTTTGACTTTGTTGTTGTTGTTGTTATTTGCCGTCGAGTCGGCCCCGACTCATAGCGACCCCTCCTTGGGTTTCCGAGGCAGTATCACTACGGAAGTAGGATTGCCCAACCTTCCTTCCGAGGAGTGGCTGGTGGGTTTGAACCGCCAGCCTTCTGGTGAGCAGTCAAGTGCCTTAGCCACTAAGACTTTAAATCATGTAAATGGATGATAGGCTGTAGTTCTGCAGAGGAATCTTCTAAAGGTTTTTTTTTTTTTTTTGACTTTTTGCCTTTTTGACTTGTGCTCATTTAGACAAATTTCAAACAGCTACTATAGTTATTTTTTAAACTTTTGCAGTCACATTTAGTTTTGATCTCATTTTGGCATTTGCCCAAAATGTAAGTAAGTTAGATGTTTCCATTACTTTATTTTTTAGGAATGTGACTGTTTGAATGCTTGCTTTCAGGGATCTAACTTTGGCAACAAAGCAGCAAGTCTATAGATGACTTTGAGAATAACAATGATAAAAACTTATTTTCAAAAGCATTGTATACTTCTTGATCTGTTTTAATTGATATGTGACAGAGACTCAAAACAATTCATGTGTTCTTTACAGGATCTATATTTAGTAAATTTTTTTCCCCAGATTATTTCCCAAACATTAATATGGGAATTGGTTTAGATTGAGGGGGCAAGATCTCAGGCATACATAGGTTGACAGGGTAGGGGATATAAGCTGTGACAAACTAAATTATAACTCAGTATGCAAAGTGATAAACTTGCATGGATGTTGTCACTTACTCTAGTTTAAAATATTCTGCAGTAACTTTTTATTACCTGTCATAGTTCATGCAAATGTGCTCATCCGTTGCATGGGTTATTTACAGGTTAGAATCAAATTGCTGCTCACTAGTCAAGACATAGGAGCTCTGGTAGCATAGTGCCTAAGGCACTGCTAACCAGAAGGCTGGTGGTTCAAACCCACCAGACACTCCTCAGAAGGAAGGTTGGGCAATCTACTTCCGTAGTGATACCACCTCGGCAACCCAAGGAGGGGTCGCTATGAGTCGGGTCCGACTCGATGGCACATAACAACAATAGTCAAGACATATCTTTAGGTAATTTATGGAATACACAGGTGCTGTGTGGTTTCTTAGCGCACAGAGGCGTTACTTAGGAACCACAGTCTTGGGCCATTTTGCTTGCTCCACTGGAGTCTATAAACTTAGTTGTGCAGTGGTTTATGCCTGTAAAAAGAACACAGAAAACGGCTATTTTACGTTTGAGGTATTGTACTCTCACCAAATTTCCTTGGGTTTTTCCCTTTACATTTTAATATGCTAGAAAATATGTATAAAAAGATTTTTTGAAGTGCTTTTTAATCATCTCATTTGTTAACATTTTTAGATGGGGGGGTGGCTGTCAACATTAAATAAATTGTCCCAGGAGTTATGTAACTTACTAATTTCTGTTCTCAGAAGTATCTTAGAAACAGTATTGATTATGCTTGTTTAATTCTTCCTATTTAAATGTTTTCTTCTCCTGCTTAGATGATGAATGAAAGAATTCAGGTGTTTAAGAGTATATAAGGGGCAGAGTTTTTGGCCTTATTGAACTATGATTCTCCTAAAATAACCAGCATTTGTAGAAATCCCTAGTTAGCAAATAAAATGTTTAAACATAAGCTTTACAAATACATTTATAGAAAAGAGATTTGAGTTAGAGTACTAAGGATGGGCAGAAATAGGCAATAATGTGATTGTATTTTAACTTTGTGAGAAGTAGACAAGATGGTAAGAGGTGCTCTGGTGGTACAGTGGTTAAGGCATTCTGCTGTTAACCAAAAGGTTGGCGGTTTGAACCCACCCGGTGCTCCGTGGGAGAAAGATGAAGCAATCTGCTTCTGTAAAGATTGACAGCCTTGGAAACCCTAGGGAGCAGTTCTACTCTGCCTTATAGGGTCACTATGAGTCTGAATTGACTTGATGGCAATGGGTTTGGTTTGGTTTTAGACAAGATGATTACTGTCTAGAAGGTAAAGAGTGTATGTACTTAGCCTGTGTTGGCATTTTTCTCCCAAGGTATTTGGGCCTGGTGTGTTTTCTTTTTCTGTATTGTTCTATTTGCTTGTTTTTGTCTAACAGGTATTTTTGTCACCTTTAGTGAATCCCATCTGTCACAGATGTGCCCGGCTATACCAAAAGCCCTGATAGCCTTGTCTGATACAGATAAGCAGTGAAAAGTGTTGGCTGAAATTGAGGACCAGAAAGGGAGTGTCAACCCTGTGCCTCTCTCCTTTTTTTTTTTTTTTTTTCTTTTCTTTTTATTGTAATTTGGGTGAAAATTTATAGAGCAAATACACTTTCCGTACAGCAGTTCACCTCTCTCCTTTTTTCCTTTTAGCTTAATTAGTAAAACATTTCTGCCTTCAGCATTACGAGTTTTTTTTGTTTTGTTTTGTTTGTTTTTACGTTTTATTGTAATTTGAGTGAAGGTTTACGGACAATCAGTTTTCCATTAAACATTTAGTACACATTTTATTTCATATCATTGATTACAATCCCCTTAATGTAACAGGCTTTCATCCACTTCTCCCTGTATTTCCTGTTTACATTCCTTCTCCTTTCCTATCCCTTCCTGCCTTCTGAATTTTGTCCTTGGACAAATGCTGCCCTTTTGATCTCAAATGGCTGATTGTTCTAAGGAGTGTGTACCTCCCTGGTGTTATTGTTCAACTTATATGCCTGTTGATTATGCAGCTGAAAATTGAGACACAAGAGATGGGGGTGTTAGGGGGTAGGGAGTGAGGGTGGGGAAGTAAGTTCACTTCCAGGTCTGAAGGGTGACTAAGGGTCATAGTCTTGGGTGGTGGTAGGTGCCCTTCTTCTTTTGAAATGAACATTTTTAGAACAGTAGAGACACTGTTGAAATTGCCAATATATCTCAAAGAGTTCTTTAGTGGAGGCTGTGAAGTTAGAGTGGCTTCCCTTCTAACATGGAAAGGATTCCTCAAATTCTTCTTGTCCTGGAGAGGAGGAGGCAAGAGTCTTTTGCTTCTGTGAAATTGCCAAACCCCTTCATGTTCTCTTAAGACTTGAATAGAATTCTGTGATAAAATGACATTACAGATTGCTGTAATTTTTCTCCAGTTTCGATGAGAAACATTAGCAGATATGCATCTCTATGCTCAAATGAAGATTAATCCTCTTATATCCACCTTCTTCATCTCCCTAAAAGATTTGTGTCCTAGATACACTAGTAAGGCATGTAGATGTACCCAGTGGTCAAATCTGAGCCCATATGAGTACACTATCCTAGCTAATTGACACTGCTGACTACTGGGGAAAGATGGTGGATTGAGCTTTAAATTCTTCTTCTTCTTTTTTTTTTTTTTTCCTGGGCACACCACTGATAAATCAGTTGTAATTTACCAGACGTTTGAATGGCCAGTTTCTCAGCTGGTGGTTTTATATTTTTGTTTTAAGATCTTAGTAAAGCAATGTCTCAAGATGGCGCTTCTCAGTTCCAAGAAGTCATTCGTCAAGAGCTAGAATTATCTGTGAAGAAGGAACTAGAAAAAATACTCACCACCGCACCATCGCATGAGGTTGAGGTAGGGACTCCACAGTGTTTTTGTTTTCATCAGTCTACCCTCTCATTTATTGCAAATGATGGTGATCACCCAACCTTAACTAAACACAAGATGTAATAATTCTTTAATTTTAAATGAGTGTATTTTAAAGGACTCTACCCCTTGTTCTGATAGTTTAAGAATTTTATTTTAGAGGCGTTTTAAATGTATAGTTTGTGTCTGTTTTTATTAAATATTAAGCTTGTTCTGGTTGTAACAATAATTTCTATTTTCATAGCATACTAAAAAAGACCTTGATGGATTTCGGAAGCTATTTCATAGATTTTTGCAAGAAAAGGGACCTTCTGTGGATTGGGGAAAAATTCAGAGGCCTCCAGAAGATTCGGTAAGTTTTAGATAAAATGTTAAAAAAATTAAAGGTAATTTCAGACATTGGTTTAATTTCAAGTGGTCACGCTGAAGCCACTGTGATAGCCTTCTACTGCTTACCTTTCTCTTAGACTCTTTCCCTTAGTTTAGACTCAGTCTTTCCAGCCCTGCAGAGGATTCCCTCAAGTCTGATCTCCCTGCAGTCCTACCTCATAAGTAACCCTCTTGAGATGATACAGCTGTTTTGCAAAGTACCAAACATATAGTAAAAGATTCATTTATGTTTTTTTCTTCCTACTTCTTCCCAAACCATTTAATTTCCCATTGCCTGTAGGGTCATGGAGGAACTCTGGTAGCCTAGTATAAAGGCAATCGGCTGTTAACTGAAGGTCAGTGGTTCAAACCCAACAGCTGCTCCGTGTGGGGAAAGATGAGGCTTCCATAAAGATTTACAGCCTTGGAAACCCTATGGGGCAATTCTGCTGTGTCCTGTGGGGTCACTATGAGTCGGAGTTGACTCAAAGGCAGTGGGTTTGTTTTTTTTTTTTGGTGGAGTCGTAGGCAGTCTGGTACTTAGTTCTCTTCCATCTTCCAACTTATCTTTATAGTCTTATTTTCTGTGTGCTTTAGGCAGGCCGAATCAGCATTATCTTTAGACTTGTTGTATTTGCTTGCTGGACTTCTGGACTTCCGTCACTGTTGTGTTCTTTGAATGCCATGGTTTCGTCACCTATTAAAGTCCTCCTCATTCTTTGTGGCCCATTCCACATGGCTCCACCTCTTTCACTGGCTCCTAACAGAAAGCTGCCCTGAGGAGGTGTGGTGCAGTAGTGTCAGAACTGGGTTGGAATCCTAGATCTGCTGCTTTGTGTAAAATGAGAACAAACCACATACTTCATGTACCTCACAAGTTATAATGAGGCTTTATTAAGAAAATACATATGGGAACACATTAAGTCATGAAGCGCTTTGCAAATGTTAGGTGTTATTTGTGCCATCACGTGGCGTGGAGGTGGCCTAATTGGTAGGTGTTTGTGTGTATATGTTATCGTCTGTACTGCACCACTCAGAAGGTAGATTGGGCAATCTACTTGCATAGAGATACCGCCTCAGAAACCCAAGGAGGGGTCCTTATGAGTTGAAATTGATTCCACGGCAGTGAGTTTGGTTTTTTTTTTGTTTGTTTTTGGTTTGGTACTAGACCATACATTCTTTGAGGCCAGAGGACAGATGTAGGACTTTATTTCCAGAGCAAATGTTTGGTGAATAGATGATCTAAATGAAGTAATCATCTGTGGAGTGGGTCCTGTTGACATAGTGACCTTTCCTCCTTTTTCTCCCAGCTCTTTTGCCCTCAAGCTGCTATGAGCACTTTTGAGTCCAGGTAGAAAAGACTGGATAGGGTGGAATATATGTATGTAGATAGTGTATCTCTTCAGTGTCTCTCAATCTTAGACCATATAATAATAAAGCTGTTTAGAGGAGGAGTTTGAGAAACTATTGTCTGAAGGCCGGCCCATTACTTGTATTTGTAAAGTTTTGTTGTAATACAGCCACACTTAACTCATTTATGTACCGATTATAACTACTTAAGGTAATGGAATCCTTCTTACGCTTTTTTATAATGAGAAAATCTTAAATATAGTTCTCAGTTAGGAGTGCTTTCATTCCTATGTATGGAAATTATCTTTCATCAGGTCTCAGATTTTTCAAACTTACAAATTACATGCTCATTGTGAACAAGTTTAGAAAATAAGCTAAAAAAGTAAAAGCTTGCCTTATCATTCACCTTGAGGAGTCTTTCATTTTTTTATGTTGAAGTTAAAATTTCTGTTGCCTGTAATGGTTGCCAGTTACAGTATAAATGTTTTTTTAGGGTCTGCTTTTTTTGCTGTCTGGTTTCCTTGGCACTGGTGAATGAATTATGGTTAATTTCTCTCTTTTTAAGTAGTAGAATTAATATTACTTTCCACTGAAAAACAGTAACAAGAGAGTTCTGAATAGATATGTTGTTTAAAGAAAGAACTAGATATAAATTCTGCCAGAGTTTTAAAATATTTTGGAGTAGGCATAAAATTATAATTAAAAAAAATTAGCATTATGTATTTTTCTCCCTTAAAAACTTACAAAACTTACAATTTTTGTTTAGGAATTGTTCCTAATTGATGTGACCTCACTTACATTTGTTGTTGTTGTTAAGTGCTGTCAAGTCGTTTCCGACTCATAGCGACCCCATGCACAGCAGAACAAACACTGCCCGATCCCGGGCCAGCCCCACAATCCCTGCTATACTTAAGCCCATCATCGCAGCCACCGTGTCAATCCATCTCGTTGAAGGCCTCCCTCTCTTTCGTCGACCCTCCACCCTACTAAGCATGACACTTACATATCACTATACAATCTCTAAAACCTCAGAGAAATTAATGATAAACACCAAAACCAAACTGACTGCCGTCAGGTCCATTTGACTCATAGCAACCCCGCCTTGGGTTTCCGAGGTGGTGTCTCAATGAAAGTAGGTTGCCCAGTCTTCCTCCCGAGGAGCAGCTGGTGGGTTTGAACCTCCAGCCTTCTGGTTAGCAGTCAGATGCCTTGGGCGCTACACCATGTTGTTGTTGTTATGTGCTGTCGAGTTGGACCCAACTCATAGCAACCCCTCCTTGGGTTTCCGAGGCGGTATCTCTACGCAAGTAGATTGCCCCATCTTCCTTCCCAGGAGTGGCTGGTGGGTTTGAACCGCCAGCCTTTTGATTAGCAGTCAAGTGCCTTAGGCACTACACTACCATGAGAGCTCCTTAATTAATGGTGGACCTGGGGATAAAGGTGTGGTTTTCTCACTGATTAATTCTTGTTCATAGAACTGGGAATTTTTTGTTTTTTTCCTACACAGACTTACCCTTTTGATAATAGAGTTCCCTATAAGTAAGGCACACAGATTTGTTACTTACAGGACATTTTAAGATTCAAGCTTCTGCTTTGCCAGTGGAGAAATCTGCCTTTTTATATTTTGAGAGAAGATCATGATCTGTCACAGGGCTTCTTGAAGTGGGAATTGGAAAGTAGGGAAGAAAGGGGTAGAGGGAGCAGAATCACCTCGGGATTTTTCCAGTTCAATACTGCTCTTCCCCATCCCCAACAAGGTTCTAATAAATTCTTTTCGGTAGCTATGCCCTTGCAGTGAGCCATAGTTACTTGTGGGAATGCAATATTGATGTGGGAAAAAGAATAGAAATAGAAAATAGAATTCTGGGTGTTATATGACTGGTGAAGCCTTTTTTCTTTCTGTTCATAAAAGTCTAAGTCTTCATTTTGAAATCTAGTTTTAGAATATCTTTTAAAAATATGCCATATGCCCTCAATGTTAAATGTTTGGGAATGCAGAGCCTTAAAATAGAGTTTTCTCTTTAGTTATGTCATGAGCTTCTTGATGGCATAAATATGTCCTATGCTTTGAACCTTACCAGCTTATGCAGTTGTATGAATCCATAAATCATGGGTAAACATTTATTCCCCCTACTGCCTTTGTTCCCTCCCTACAGCCACATACACATAGACTTTCTCTGAGGTTTTAGAGATTAAATACAGATCAATTTTCATTTCAAAATAAAATTTTCTTTAGTGAATATGTTTTTTTTAATGTTTTTGTTTTTGAAATGCAGGCGATATTTTTTCTTCCAACTAGAAAACAAAATTATTGTGGGAGAACAGTTACTTAGCGTGATTTTTTCATATTGATCTTGATCACTGCTTTGCAGTATACACATAAACATTGTGATAACGAGAGGATCTGTATTTTTGTACGGAAGTCAGCAAACTACTAGGGTCAACTCCTCTTTTTGTAAATAAAGTTTTATTGGAACACAGTCACACTTGTTTACATATTATCTCTGTCTGCTGTTGTGCTACAGTAGTAACGCTGAGTAGTTGCAATAGAGATAGTAGATGGTATGACCTGCAAAACCTAAAATACTTACTATGATATCTGTCATCTACAGAAAAAATTTGCCAGCCCTGTTTTAGTGTATTTAATTTTCTGATCTTCAGTCATTTTCTTGAAGCTCTGGTAGCACAGTGCCTAAAGGTGTCTGACTGCTCACCAGAGGGTTGGTGGTTCAAACCCACCAACTGCTCCTCGGAAGCAAGACTGAGCAATCTACTTCCGTAAAGATTTAACCGCCTCAGAAACCCAGTGGGGGTTGCTGTGAGTTGGAATCTACTCAATGGCAGTGGGTAGTCATTTTCTTTACTACTTTGGCCCCCAGAAAATTGACCACAAATGCCTTTCAGTTCAGATTATCAGCTTTTAGATAAAAATATTTAGTTCACAAATACTAGATGAGGGACATACTTAGAGAATGTCATTGAAATTTTATACTATCGTGTTTTATTCACTCACTCTTACCTACTGTATTGAATATTTCACAGTAACACTGTAAGTGAGCACATGGATATTTGTTCTCTTTTGAAATGCCCATTGAGTCCGTATTTTATTGAATTAGGTGAAGAAGTGAATTTATGAGTGATGACATGGGTAACGCTCAGCTCCAATTTTGTGAATGTTAACTGAATAAATATCATAATCAGGATTATGTTGATATTTAGCTACATAAAGAAAAGAACATTTCTTAATCTTTTTTTTTTTCTTCTTTCAGTTGGATTAAAGTTAATCTTTTAGACTAGAGCAAGGAAGGACCAACAGGCATGCACAGTTTCATGTGACCATTTCATTGTTTTTTAGAGAGGCTGTGAGAGTATCTTATTCCTGGCCAAGCATGATTTTTGGGCTTTTTTGGGAATGGAGAAGGAAGGAAAATAGAAGAAGGGAGAAGGTACAGAGCCTGCTTAAGGAGTTATTGGGGCTGATAGGTTCTTCTGAGCCCTAATTTAAAATTTGTTATCACTGGCTGGCACTGACCTCTGGTGATAATAAAATATAGTTTAGTGTCATTTATGTGAAAGATGTTCTCTAAAGGCTTTTTCATTCACATAGGAAACACAAGTCCCCAGGTTGCTTTAATGGATTGGCATTGTTTTTGTTTTAAAGCCCTCGAAAGGGTGATTATGATACTCATAATTCAATATGTGAATTATGTTGGGTCAGCCCTCCCCCCTTTTTTTTTTTTTTTAGTAAGGCAGAGAATTGGCATGAAGAATAATCAGTCAGAATAATCAGTAGTATTTAGCTCCAACAAATTTCTTTTGTTTAGCTCAATGGAATAAGTGAGACCTTTTCTTAACTCTTGGTCTATCAGTACAAAAACATTGAAATGTGTATGTTTTGAGTACTAAGGCATTCTGAGAAAGAGTGTATGTGTGCAGAATAAGAGTACACGGGGTTTTTTTCTTTTGTTTTTTGGAAAGGAAAGCACAGTACCTTGGGGATCTAAATTGGTCAGTTTCTTTGAAAGACTTACGGAGGATGATTTGGTCAAGGATCTGATGACATGTGACACAGGGTGGTTTGCTTTGAGCATGGGGAATGTTTCCCAACTGCAGTTACCTAATGGTAAAGCCGTTAGAGACTTGCTTTATGTCTGTGTGAAGATAAAATGAAGATCCTGAATGTAAAAGTTTTCCACCAATAGGAAGTAGTAACATTTAGGAAATGGCCCAAAGGACAGGGCTGGATATCAAAGAATCTCATTTAAAATAAGAAAATCTAGGAAAATACACTAATATTAATCTAAACAAATATTACCAAAGCTCTCATGTCATATCTTTTGATTCCACGATGACACACAGTCCTTGTTTTCCCTCAGGGCTGCCTTCCTTCATTTGCCTTTGTATGTAAGACTTCTGTTCCAGGAAGGGAAGTGACTAAGGAGACTGACGACAGGCCTGTAAATCTTAATTTCATTCTTGTTACTGTTTTACTTTCGAAGTAGTGATGGTAAATAACATAGCTACTTTACTGACAGTTCTGTGTTTGACTTTGAGAGACTTCAAGTAAGTCCCTTGTTGTTGGGCCAGGCCCTCTAACTGCTGTCCTTGTGTCCAAATAATGGACAATCCAGCTCCATAGAATTGAGCGCTTGGGTAAAATCACGGCAGTACTACTGTTTGAATCTGCTACTTTCCCCCACTCTACAGATAATCTTATGGGACTTTGGCTTGTGTTCTGCAGGACCAGTAACCCCTGATAGATAATTTTAGTATTTTGTTGTTGTTGCTATGTGCCGTCGAGTCAAACCCGACTCATAGCGACCCCTCCTTGGGTTTCCGAGGCAGTATCACTATGGAAGTAGGATTGCCCAACCTTCCTTCCAAGGAGTGGCTGGTGGGTTTGAACCGCCAGCCATCTGGTTAGCAGGCAAGTGTCTTAGCCTCTATGCTACCAGAGCTCCTAATTTTAGTATTAGCACTCCTCTAATACATCTTTTTTTAAGGAGCTCTAGTGACGCAGTGCCTAAGGCATTTGACTGCTAACCAGAAGGTTGGCGGTTCAAACGTACCAGCCACACCACGGAAGGAAGATGGAGCAATCTACTTCCATAAAGTTTTACTGCCTTGGAAACCCAGTAGGGGTCACTGTGAGTTGGAATTGACTTGATGGTAGTGAGATTTTTTTTTTTTTTTAGTGTATCTTTTAAGGAGCTCTGGTGGACAGTAGTGAGTTTTGAGTTTTTTGGTGGCACTGTGGTTAAGGCATTGGGCTGCTAACCAAAAAGTCAGCAGTTTGAAGCCACCAGCCATTCCACAGGAGAAAGACTAGGCAGTCTGCTTCCTTAAAGATTCATAGCCTTGGAAATCCTATGGAAATTGCTGTGAGTCAAAATTGACTTGTTGGCAGTGGGTTTGGTTTTTGGTTAATGCATCTTTTATGTAAGCATCTTATGTCATGTAATCAGATGACAAAAATGTATCTGTGGGGCTTCCTATACCACATCTTCATCTTTGTGGGGTTCAAGCATGCCATAAGCTAGAGACCATTCTCCAAGCCTTCTCCTATATACTGGAAGCAGACCACAGCCCTAAGGCAGCTGTTCAGCTGCTCATAGTAGATCCCACCATGGAGTTGATTGCTAGTCTCATCATGGGGAATACTACATCCAGCTGCCCAGCCACTCAAACAGACCCAGCTAAATTGACACATAAACTTAACTACCACATTATACCCTCAGAATCCTTAGTAATGTTTACTATAAATTTCAGTCATAGATTAATATGTAACAAATATACTTGTATGTTGTATGTTGCTTAAAGGAACTCTGGTAGCGTAGAGCCTAAGACTGCTAACCAGAAGGCTGGTGGTTCAAACCCACCAGCCACTCCTCCGAAGGAAGGTTGGACAGTCTATTTCTGTAGTGATACTGCATCGGAAACCCAAGGAGGCATCACTGTGAGTCAGATCCAACTCGACAGCACATAACAACAATAGCAACAACATGTTGCTTAAATGTAGTATTTCTTAAATTATATGAATAATGCTAAAAGGGTGTGGGGGTGTTGTCCTCTAACTTGGTGAGGAAGAGAGAGAATCACCATCAGTAACATCATCCCAAGGCTGATTCCCGTGAGGCAGAAGTGAGACGTGCCACCACCATCCAAACTTTTTACCAATTCTGACACCACCCATCCCTCTCACGACACACTCTACTTCTCTCCTTGGTTTAATAAATTTGTTGCTGTGGCCAATCAGAACTCATAGACAATACTCAAGATTATAGGTTTATTATAGAAGTAACAGGTTACAATTCAGGTTCAGGAACATTGAAGATACAATTCTTTGATCAGGGTAGCCTCCTCTCAGCCATGACCATAGGCACACCTCTCTGTCCTTTGGCCATTTGGCTTTGTGGCTGCCCCTCTCCAGCAAATGTTAAACTCTTTTAGCTCTGCCAGTAGGTTCACCTCACTCTCCCAGCTCCTGCCTAAAGGCACGCACTTAGCTTTCTTCCTCTTTGGGCCCACAAGCCCTTTTCTCGTCTCATGTCAGTCTCTTGGTTCTGCCACTGTCTCTGCCATCTCTTTGCCGTTGTCTCAGTGCAGGGATCTCGGGTACAAGGACACATTCCACTCCCAGCTCTTCCCTGTCTTGATGGTAGTGAGATCCTGCTAAAAGGGCAAGGGGGGCACATCTCCTGATCTCCTCTAACCCCACAAGAGAAGACAGAATCACTATCAGTAACCCAAGGCCTATTACTACAAGGCCAGACATGCTGCCTCCCTCTAGCCCTTTCACCAACCGTTCTCCCAAAACACCCACCACCTCTCTCCTGGGTTTGATAATTCACTGCAGTGGCCACACAGAACTCACAGATTACGGGGTTTATTAGGGAAACACCAGGCTACAATTCAAGTTCAGGAAAAATGCTCAGTCTCTCTCCCAGCCCACAGTCTCTCTCCTAACAGTCTCTCACAGTCTCTCCCAACAGTGAGTGTCCCTCGGTGTCTCACTCAGCAATGCGTGTCTCTTGCATCTCTTTCCCAGGAGCATGTGTCTCATTCAGCAGCACATCTTCCTCAACCAGCAGTTGGAGAGAGACTTCTTCTCCCTCTAGGAGGTCTCCTTTTGAGCCTGGCAGAGTGACCAAACAAACCAATCATAACATCAGAATTCTAAGCACCTGAGAGAGAGCAGGAACCTCCCAGAACATTGGTTTGTGTTGTGCCCAACAGAAATACCCCAGGTGGATAACTTTTACAATCAGGAGCTCCTCAGTTGCTCACAGCAAATTCCACCACAGAGTTTACAAAGACTTATGGCTAGAAAAGCCACACTAATTAACTATACCGCAGATCCCTTCTTTCCACCTCTGAGATGGCTTATTTTAAGCCTAGAGTGACCAATACCCACATTCCGTACACTTAATTTGCATGCCCCTTACTTACATTATTACCAGCTATCCAAACCTCTTGGTGTGCCACGAGCATGTCACCTTTGCATAGTTCCACCAGCCACTCCTCGTAAGGAAGGTTGGGCAATCCTACTTCCGTAGTGATACTGCCTCGGAAACCCAAGGAGGGGTCGCCATGAGTCGGGTTTGACTCGACTCGACGGCACATAACAACAACAACAACAACAACCCAGTCATTTGGTGGGAGTTACAAAGACTCTGGAGAAGGGCCATATTAAGTAATTCACTGCACCACACCCACTTAGTGTCACCCGGTGTGGTCTGCATTTCCAACATCCCCCTAGTTACCCCACTACAGGGTACTGTGGAACATCTGACTGGCACGGGGGTGGGGGTGGGGGGTGGTGGTGGCGGGGGCGGTGCTCAGGAAAGACTTCGTAGCATTAAGGTACACTCCTGACATGACCTTGAGATAAGACTTCTCTGAAGAGGAGAGAATTTTTTTTAATGTAACAGAGCTTTAAGTATTTTTCATTTTTTAAATTTGTAAAAGCTTATGATTGCAGAACTCTCGTTGCTATGTTCTTGTTTTTGAGTCAGTTCCAACTTAGGACAACCTCATGTGCACAGAGTAAAACTGTTCCATAGGGTTTTCAAGTCTTTGACCTTTCAGAAGCAGATTTCCAGGCCTGTCTTCTAAGGCATCTCTGGGTGGGTTTAAACCATCAGCCTTTGGCTAGTAGTTGAGCACTTAACCACCCAGGGAGTTGTTAATGATTACTGCTGACATTTGCATACTTATGTGCCAGGCATTGTACTGAATGCTTTATGTTCATGATCTCATTTAATATTCACAACAGATCTGGGGGATTGCCACTATTATTCTTATTTTACAAAATAGGAAGCTTAAGTTTCTAGTTAGAAACTTGCATAAGAGTGGGAGTCTGGCTATGATTCCATGCAGTCAGTCCATAGAACAGGTTGTGTAGTAGTCTTCAGTAACAGTAACAGGGCTCCTCAAGGAATGCAACCCTTATCTTTATTGCTAATGCACAGAATGTTGTATGTGCTATGTGCTTAACAACATCAGTAATAATAGCAGTTGCAGCACTAATGTGACAATCATTGTTTTCAACTCTTTGCATGTATCCTCAAATAACACCAAAACAAAAAAACCAAACTCACTGCCGTCAAGTCAGATCCAATTCATACTGACCCCTCCCTGGGTTTCTGAGGCTATATCACTACAGAAGTAGATAGCCCAGTCTTCCTTCTGAGGAGTGGCTGGTGGGTTTGAACCGCCAGCCTTCTGGTTAGCAGTCAAATGCCTTAGGCACTATGCCACCAGAGCTCCTCACATGCATATGAGGTGATTGAAAATGCCATGGCTTGGGTTAGATGCACCTTAGACTTCAAAGTTTCTGTAGTACTGTTGGTAAGTAAGAATGGAAATGAGTAGGAGATGAGGCTGAAAAAAGAAGGTAGGGACCATATCTGCATATTTATTGTCAGTTAGATGAAGTTGTGAGAAGGATGATGATGACTGTTACAGGATTAATAATCATTTAATCATCTATTATTGCACATGGGCACAAGTCTGGAAATCAAATGTTTTTTCTTAACTTTTTGGTGGTACAGGATAAAATAGTGAATCCATCTCCTCACTTGAATATTTTAGTAGGGATGGGTGTGAGTGTTGAGTATTTGTGTAAGTATATTGGTGTGTGTTACTAGAGATTCTGCTGTTGGGCATGCAGATTGAGTCTGGCTTTTTTGCTGTTATACAAACCTTGTGATGAATATGCTTATATGTAAGTCTGCATCTTTGAATAATTTTCTAAGAATAAATTCCCAGAAATAATTTTTTTCAGAGATAGGAACTTTTAATTACTTATTTATTTCAAATTACTTTTCAGAAAGAGTATACTGATTTGCACACCCATTCATATTAATGCACTGGTTCAACAGCTACTTTAAAAAAAAAAAAATATATTGTGATTTGGGTGAAAGTTTATAGAGCGGATTCAATTTCCATACAGCAGTTCATGTACATTTTGTCTCATGACATTCACTGCAATTCCCCACAATGTAACAACTTTCTTCCCACTTCCTCCCCATGGTCAGTTACCTCTTCCCTGTGTTCCTCCCTTCCATGTACTCCCGCCCCCTGAGCTGTCTCTCTGTGCAAACACTGCCCTTCTGTTCTCCCATGATTGATCGCTCTAAGGAGTATATCTCCCTCATGTAAATGATCACCCCATATGCCTGTCTGTTGTTTGGCTGGAAGCCATAGGAGTGAATTCAGTTCCAGACCTGAAGGGTGGCTAGGGGCCATAGTCTCGGGGCTCACCAGGCTCTATCAGACCAGCAAACCTGGTCTTTTCTCTTTTTTTTATGATTTTGAGCTTTGTTTCACATTGTTCTCCCACTCTATCCAGGATCTCCTGCACTGATTCCCCTCCAAGTGGTTGATAATATCATCTAGTTCTTTGGGTCTCATGGTCATACAGGCTGAGAATCACATGGTCTACTAGTCCCTTGGACTAATTGTTTCCATGTGTCTTTTTACTCTGGACAAGGAGATACCCATTGTTGCATCTAGATGGCTGCTTGCAAGCTTTTTAAGATCTCAGTCTCTACTCCTGGATAGGATGTATAACAATGTTTTTATGTAGTGTGTTATGCCAGTTGAGCTTGATGTCTTCTGCAACAATGGTCCCATGCCTCAACACTACTTTTTGAGTATCTGTTGTGTATTAGAGAGGAATGTAGGGTGGTGCAAATGGTTTTCTCTTGCCTACTAACCCGAAGGTTGGCAGTTCACATCCACCCAGTGGTGCTGCAAGAGAAAGTCCTGGTGATCTGCTTCTGTAGATAGTAGCCAAGAGAAACCTGTGGAGTACAGTTCTACTCTGTAATGCATGGCATTGCCATGAATTGGGATCAGCTAGACAGCAAGATAGTTGATCAAGATAGTGTGTCAGGTAGTGATAAAACCCTTAACTAGTTTAAAATCTAGTCGAAGACTGGACAGTTAAAAAAGTAAAACATGTAATTTTGAAAAATATATAATGTAATTTCAAGTAGTGATAAGTAACATGAAAATTAAAGAAGGGTAAGGAGACAAAGAATGAGGGGGGGTAATATTTTATATGAGGAAGGAAGAAAAGGCCTTTTCTGAGTTGAGTAGAGACCTCTGATTTCTTTTATTGTCAGTTCCACTATATTTATTAAAACTTGAATGTTACTGCTTTTAAAAATATTGGCCAGTTTAGGTGGAAAATATTTTAAAATTTCCATTAAAATTTTTATCTGATTATTAGTAAGGCTGACTTTTTTCCATTGGCTCTTCATATTAATTGGCTATTTGTTGTTGTTGTTGTTATGTGCTGTCGAGTTGGACCTGACTCATAGTGACCCCTCCTTGGGTTTCCAAGGCAGTATCACTACGGAAGTAGATTGCCCAACCTTCCTTCTGAGGAGTGGCTGGTGGGTTTGAATCGTCAGCCTTCTGGTTAGCAGTCAAGTGCCTTATTAGAAATATTTAATATAGAGCTACTGTTTCATTTGTAGTGATTGGTTATTGGACTTTAATTGCTATCATCCATGCCTTTATGTAACAGAAAACACCAAAAACCAAACTCACTGCTATCGAGTCGGATCCAACTCACACCGACCCCTCCTTGGGCTTCTGAGGCGGTATCACTACGCAAGTAGATTGCCCAACCTTCCTTCCGAGGAGTGGCTGATGGATTTGAACCACCAGCCTTTTGGTTAGTAGTTAAATGCCTTAGGTCCTTGCCACCAGAGCTCCCATTATGTAATAGAAGTGCCTTTATATAATAAAATGCACACTATTCAAGTTTGGCTCTGCAGAGACGAAGGACAGTGGGAAGATTATGATAAAAAAGAAGTGATTTACGATTCTGGCTCCCGGTAATAGTTCTTGGTGAGTTTTTTACTAAGGCTGACTTTAGTAACTGATACAGCCAATTGTGTTGAAGGATGACTGAGTGTAGGTTATTGGTATAATTTAGTGTAATTGCATAGAGAGCAGCATTGGTGCTTAGATTTCTGACCTATTCTTGTCCCCTCTTACAAATTTTCACCTTTGGACATGTGAGGACTCAGTGTGTGAGTTGGACAACTCCACCAGTGGGAAGATGTCCTTGTTCTTTTCTGTCCATACATTAGTAGCATTTACTTTAGAAAAGTTAAAATTAGTTCAACAACAACAAAGATGTTAACAAAGTTAACAGCTGGCAAAATAGGAATATATACTTTATTTGATAGCTTGCTTGTGTTTTTGTAATTTGTGTCAGAAGACAAAAGAACTTTCTTGGGAAATGCATCTTTGAAGGTTCACCTTGTAATATATATTATGTGATTGTTCACTGCATTTGCTTACTTATCTCAGAGGGATTTTTTTATAATTACTATACCTCTGTTACGTTGTAGAAAAATTATTTCTTAGTTAGAGAAAAGTCTTAGAGTCAGATCTTCTTTCACTTCACTGTATATAACATGTGCTGATCCAATACTTTTATTTTCTGAATTAAAATAATGTGAGGATGTAATCTGGTTTCTTATCAGCAATCAAACCATCATTATCTTAAACTTACATAAAATTTATTTACTTTATTGAAAGTAGAAAAATAAATAGTTTTCCGAGAAAATAGATTTTATTTATTAGCAGATCTATTTAATCCATTTCATTGATTCACTTATTTAATGAAGAAATCTTTGGATGACACCACTAAGCCTGCCATTTAGTTAATGGCCATGGATGAGTACTACTATATGGCAGTTACTGCCCATATAAGATTTATAGTCAAGTAATAGATACAGTGATGGTGGAGGTTCAGTGATAGAATTCTCCCTTTCCATTTGGGAGACGTGGGTTTGATTCCTAGCCAGTATACCTTGTATGCAGCCACCACCCTTCTTTTGCTGGGGCTTGCATGATGCTATGATGCTCAAAAGGTTTCAGCAGAGCTTTCAGACTAAGACAGACTAGGAAGAAAGGCTTGGCAATGTACTCTCCAAAAACAGCCAGTGTTCAATCCCGGGTTTCGGCACCAAAAGAAAAAAAAAAAAATCAGCCAGCGAAAACCTTATCCATCACAGTGATCTGATTTGCATCCGATCGTGGAGATGGCACAGCACTGGGCAGTGTTTTATTCCATTGTGCGTTGGGTTGCCATGAGTTGGGCAAGTAAATGTCAGCCAACAACAACAGACATGGAGCAATTTGGAGTCAGTGTAGTAACTTCTGGGGTGAGAGAGGGTAGTACCTGAAGCTGGGAGGCTACATACCAGATCCACTCCTGGGCATGAGGGTCAAAAAAGGCTTCTGAAGGAAATGCTGTTTTGCCATGTGACTCAGACACTGTGATGGAGCATGCATGTGTGCCTGCACACAGGCACCCCTCAGAAGAGTTTTAAAAAGATCTTAGTGGTTGTTCCGTTGCTTTGAAAATTGCCTGAATTCTGCTACCCATTTATGTATCCTTGCTTTTTGCTTTCTTAGCAAATATGAAGTGACAGAAAAGCCTGGGGCTGTCATGTGGCAGAGTTCTTGTTAGTGGAAGCAGAAGCCAGCACAGCTTAAGGAAGATCCCCCTCTCTCAGGCCATCTTGAGGGAGTCACCAGCAGGATAGAGCCATTTTAGGAGAAGAAGCATGATTTGAAAATGCAAAAATATTATGAAAACTTGAATTTTTTTCACCTCAGAAGTCTCTCTTAAACCCTAGGTTCAACATACCTTTTCTGTAAAGGGCTAGATAGTAAATATTTTAGAATTTGCTGGCTACACCATCTTGGTCACAGCTATGATAGCATAAGGTAGCCATAAATCACTGCTGTTGAGTTGGATCCGACTCATAGCGACCCCTCCTTGGGTTTCCAAAGCAGTATCACTACGGAAGTAATACCCAACCTTCCTTCCAAGGAGTGGCTGATGAGTTTGAACTGCCAACCTTCTAGTTAGCAGTCAGATCCCTTAGAGACTATGTTACCGGAGCTTCTAAAGGTAGCCATAGACAGTACATAAATCAATTAGCACAGCTATGTTCCAATGAGACTTCATGAAAACAGGTTGCAAGCCTCATTTTCCCATGGGCAACAGTGTTGACCTCTTGTTAAACTGTCCTTCAAGTTGTGCATGATTGGATTGCCTTCTGTTGAAGCCTGTGCCTGGGCAATCATTGAGCTGGTTTGTGATGTGAATTAGAGAAATTCAATAGAATATTACATCAAATTAGTGCCATTGATTGTAAGTTACACCTTTTATATACTACTAAGAAAAAAATGCAGCCAATTAATTTTAAAAATTCATCAGTTGTACGATGTACCCAATTTCAGAATTGTTAGACTGTGGGAGGAAAAATGCATGTGAATCAATCATGTGGTTAATATACCAACCAACACTTGAGTGCTTACTGTGGGTCGGGCACTGTGCTACATACTTTACATGCACTGTCTCATTTACCCTCGTAGAAAAACCAGTGAGGTAGATGGAAAAAAACCTGAGGCTTAGAGCAGTTAAGTAATTTGCTATAGATCATACTGCTAATAAATGGTGGAGCTTAACTTTCAAACCCAGGCAGCTAGGCTTTAAAGCCTGTACTCTCAGCCAGTGTCCTGTATTGCCTCATTCCATTCTGGAGCAGCCTTTATGTCAGATGGTACTATTCACGCTAGAATTGATGTGGTTTATTACAGTGCTTGGAATCAGGTCATGGAAGAGACAGCAGCTTGTCCTTGCAACTTCAGACATTTCTCAGTGCAGCTGGTTATTGGTTTTCATCCATTATATGCATGCTGATGCCCTCAAAGGAGAACTATTATTTATAAACCCCTTCTGAAAATATTTTCCAAAAGGTAAAGTTTCCAAGCCAAGCACAACTGGTGCTGCAAGTTTTGTCTTGGTGCTCTGTGCATAGACAGAGCACCTGGGATGCCAGCCGGCACTTTGGTCCTACTGCTGCAGAGAAATGGGTGGGCACCGTGGGTCACTGTGACACTTTCTCTTTGCATCTGTGAACCTCTTGTGGATGATGGCACAACTCTATGAGTGATGCAGACGTCAGCAAAGATGGCCTTAATGCCTTTGAAAAAAATTATTGTGGTAAAAATGTATATAACAGTTTCCCATTTAACCATTATTAAGTTTACAATTTATTAACATTACTTACTTTCACTATGTTGTGCTACCCTCAAAACTATTCATTTCCAAAAATTTTACGTAGTTACAAACAGAAACTCATCTCCCTTCCAACAATAACTCCCATTCTCACATTCTTCAAGCTCTGGTAACTACTGTTAAACTTTTATCTCTTTGCGTTAGCATATTTTAGCTATTTCATATGAGTGGGACTATACAATATTTGTGCTTTTGTGACTAACTTATTTCACTCAGCATGATGTTTTCAAGGTTCATCCATCACAGCATATATCAAGACTTCTTTTCTCTTTATTGCTGAGTGATATTCCCTTATATGTATGCACCATGTCTTATTTATCCATTTCCTTATTGCCTTTGGAAGACACAGGAAATCCATGAGCCACAAGAATCCTGTTCTCAGAGTTCTGAGGAATTGCACTATTCTAGCACAAGCCTGGATTCAGCCGTCAGAGCAAGCTGTGGGAGCTTGCCTTTGAGAGAGTTGGGATTTTTAGCACTTGGACCATCAAAAAGAAAAGTCAGAAGAGATGGGCAGTTAAAGATGGCATGTATGTCACCATCTCAAACCATATCACTGTGTTCACTTTTTATTCAAGCTAAACAGAAGTCTTCTCATTGAAGTTCAGTTTTGAGAGAGTTAAAGTTTATTTTCTGCTTCATTTGCACATTAGTGGTATTGAGAAAAGAAGTCAGAACTGCACTGAGGGAACTGGCAAAGAACAAGGCTCCAGGAATTGATGGAATATCCATTGAGATGTTTCAACAAATGGATGCTATGATGGAGACACTTACTCTTCTATGCCAAGAAATTTGGAAGACAGCTTCCTGGCCAACTGACTGCAGGAGATCCATATTTGTACCCATTCCAAAGAAAGGTGATCCCACAGAATGTGGAAATTATCGAACAATACTATTAATATCACATGCAAGTAAAATGTTACTGAAGCTAATTCAAAATTGATTGCAGTAGTATATTGACAGAGAACTTCCAGAGGTGCAAGCTGGATTCAGAAGAGGACGTGGAACAAGGGATATCATAGCTAGCAGATGGATCTTGGCTCAAAGCAAAGAATACCAGATAATATATATATATATTAATATATATGTATTTTTAAATTTGTGTTTTATTGACTATAATTTTTGTTATTATGGATAACATTGAGAAGAATGAGTATTCCAGAACACTTAATTGTACTCATGAGGAACCTGTACATAGACCAAGAAGCTGTCGTTCTAACAGAACAAAAGGATACTGCATGGTTTAAAATGAGGAATGGAGTGCATCAGGGTTGTATCCTTTCACCATTTAATCTCTATGCTGAGCAAATAATCCAAAAAGCTGGACTATATGGAGGAAACCATGGCATCAGGATTGGAGGAGGACTCATTAACAACCTGCAATACACAACTTTGCTTGTGCTGAAAGTGAGGATAAGTTGAAGCACTTACTGATGAAGATTAAAGACACCAGTCTGCTGTATGGATTATATCTCAACATAAAGAAAATGAAAATCCTCACAACTAGACCAATAAGCAGCATCACAATAAATGGAGAAAAAGATTGAAGTTGTCAAAGATTTCATTTTACTTGGTTCCACAGTCAATACCAATGGAAGCAGCAGTCAAGACATCAGACAACACATTGTACTGGGAAAATCTGCTGTATAAGACCTCTTTCAAGTGCTGAAGGCAAAGATGTCTCTTTGAAGACTAAGGTGTGCCTAACTCAAGCCATGGTATTTTCAATCACCTCCTAGGCCTGTGAAAGCAAGACAGTGAGTAAGGAAGACCGAAGAAGAGTTGATGCTTTTGAATGCTGGTGCTGGCGAAGAATACTGAAAGTACAATGGACTGCCAGAAGAGTGAACAAATCTGTCCTGGAGGAAGTTCAGCCAGAATGCTCCTTAGAAGCAAGAATGGCCAGACTTCGTCTTACCTACTTTGGTCATGTTGTCAGAAGGAACCATTCCCTGGAGAAGGATATCATGCTTGGTAAAGTGTAAGGTCAATGAAAAAGGGGAAGGCCCTCAATGAGATGGATTGACACAATGGCTACAACGATGGGCTCAGGTATAGCAAGCATTGTGAGGCTGATACAGGATCAGGTAGAATTTCATTCTGTTGTCCATAGGGTTGCTATGAGTTGGAGTCGACTCGACAGCATCTAACAACAACAAGAAGTGGGTACTCAGATGTACCATGTCATCTCTTAGTTATAGACCCCTGCAAGAAATTTGACATCTCTTATAAATTATATATGTGTGTGTGTGTGTGTGTGTGTGTGTATATTTTTTTTTTTTGCCTAGTCTTCTTTCTGATATATACCTTAATGTATGTATAAAAAACCAAAAAACCAAACTCACTGCCGTTGAGTTGTTTCTGACTCATAGCAACTCCTCCTTGGATTTCTGAGGTGATATCTCTACAGAAGTAGATTGCCCAGTCTTCCTTCCAGGAGTGGCTGGTGGGTTTGAACTGCCAGCTTTCTGGTTGGCAGTCAAGATGCCTTAAGCACTATGCCACCACAGCCCCCTGATGTATATATATTAATATATATGTATTTTTAAATTTATTTTTTTAATTTTGTGAGTAAAATTTCCAATGTAGTAAAATAAATTTATGCAAATATTAGAAGCATACACTTTTCTGGGGAAAAAAAAGGGGGGGGGAATCTATTAGCTTCTGATTTTTACAAGTTCCTGGTACCTCATGAAAGCCTGAGAATCCCTGGTATGAGCTGCAGTGTGGAGGATGAAAAGAAGATAGTTGGTTTAGTGAGGTTCGTAAAGGGGAAAATGCAGATGTATATGGCAAGAGATGGCTTAGTATGGTAAAGAACCCAGTACTCCGTGTTCCTGGAGCAAATATGTCAGGAGTAGAAGAGAGACTCCTAGAAAGTAAAAAGGGCACAGTAATTCAGGACTCTTAGCTATGGACACCAGTTTGGATTTGATTGAACCACATGTAATTGAAAAATCAGTCAATCTGGAGGGAGGCTATCCAGTGCTAGTATGGCAGCTTGGTAGCTGGGTGATCATCAGAAACCTGGACTTCTGTATCTTGCAGCCCTGCCATACTTAGCATATCTCCTCATAGTCCCAGATGGACACCAGAATGACTTCTAGCCATCATGTCTCCATTTCAAGCAGCAAAAAGGGAGAAGAAGGGTACCTCTCCCTTCCCCCCAAAAGAATTCATAGAAATCCTTCAACTCAGTTCATTTAATCATTTGGGCCAGAATGTAGGCTCTAAAGTTGCAAGGGAGTCTGGGAATTGTACTCTTTTATTCTGAATGGCAGTATGCCCAGCTAAAAATCAGGGTTCTAAAGTAGGAGAAAAAAATGATGATGGAGACAACTAACAGTCTCTACCATGCTACATTAACCTTTATTTTATAAGTGTTGTAATAAGAAGAGAATTCTCTTTTTTAAAAGATCACTGTCTGCAGGGTAGAGGATGGGTAGGAAGGAGGAAATAGGATGACCATGGAAACCACTGCAGTGATACAGGTGAGAGATGAGCAAGGTACTACCATGGAGGCAAAGACAGTTTCATGAGACTGCCAGGACTTGTCATTGCTCAGATGTGAGCAGGCTCCTGCCTTAGTGGCTAGGTATGTCTTGGGACCACAGAAGCAGAGAGTACATAAGGAGTGATTACAGGTACAGCATTGGAGCTGACTGCCTGGCAGGAGGAGGACTACTTCGAATGAGTTTTAAAAGGATCAGGCAAAGTGAGAAGGAAAATAGTGTGTGGTGTTTGAGAAGTCAAGAGGGAATTGAGCATTTCAAAATTTAGGGAGTGGTCAGTTGTATCAAGTGCACGTGAACAGTCAGGTAGGAAAAGCATTAAATGTTTATTGATAGGCTTTAGCAATCACAAGGTTGTTAATGGCTGTGTTAAGAGCAGTTGATGAATGATGGAGAAGAAAACCAGATTGTGGGGGGGATGAGAGAGTGAGTGAGAGGTGTGAAAGTAGAGGTGAGTATAGCCACTCTTCTGAGAAGTTTTGTCTCTCAGAAGATAGAGAAAAAAGGGACTGTGGATGTGGGAAAGGATAAGTTGGTATATGTATGTGTTGCTGTTTTCTTTTTTGGTTTTCAGATGGCAAACACTTGAATGTGTTCATCTGGATGGAATCACCACTTGTCTGTCAGTTTGTCATGTTGTGGTGGCTTGCATGTTGCTATGATTCTGGAAACTATGTCACTGGTATTTCAAATTACAGCAGTTACCTTGTCTGGTGATCCTGTGTAAAGGCATTCAACTGTGTGGATCATAACAAATTATGGATAACATTGAGAAGAATGGAAATTCTAGAACACTTAATTTTGCTCATGAGAAACCCGTATATAGACCAAGAAGCAGTCGTTCGAACTGAACAAAGGGATACTGCATGGTTTAAAATCAGGAAGGTGTACATCAGGGTTATATTCTTTCACCATGCTTATCAGTCTGTATGCTTTGCAGATAATCTGCAAAAGTAGACTATATGAAGAACATGGCATCAGGATTGGAAGGAGACTCTTTAACAACAATTTGTAGATGACCTTACTTACTAAAAGTGAAGAGGACTTGAAGCGCTTTTGAAGATCAAAGACTACAGTCTTCAGCATAGAGTACATTTCAACATAAAGAAAACAAAAATCCTCACAACTGGACCAGTAAGCAAAATCATGATAAATGGAAAAATATTGAAGCTAACAGGGATTGCATTTTACTTGGATCCACAATCAACCCATGGAAGCAGCAATGAAGAAATCAGACATCGTAAATCTGTGCAAATCTGCTGCAAAAGACCTCTTTAAAGTGTTAAAGAGCAAAGATATCACTTTGATAACTAAAGTGTGCCTGACCCAAGCCATGGTATTTTCAATCACCTCATATGCATGTGAACCACTCCTCGGAAAGAAGGTTGGGCAGTCCTACTTCTGTAGTGATACTGCCTCGGAAACGCAAGGAGGGGTCGCTATGAGTCGGGCCGACTCGACGGCACATAACAACAACAACAACAACATATGCATGTGAAAGCTGGAGAAAGAATAAGAAAGACCAAAGAAGAGTTGATGCCTTTGAATTGTGCCTGTTGGCAAAGACTACTGAAAATACCATCGACTGTCAGAAGTAGTAACAAACCTGTCCTAGAAGTGCAACTGGAATGCTTCTTAGAGTGAAAATGGTCAGACTTCATCTCACCTACTTTGGTCATGTCAGAAGGGACCATTCCCTGGAGAAGGACATCATGCTTGGTAAAGTAGAGTGTCAGCAAAAAAGGAGAAGGCTCTCAATGAGATGGATTGGCACAGTGGTTGTGACAATGGGCTTATGCACAGCAAGGATTGTGAGGATGGTGCATGACCTGGGAGTGTTTTGTTCTTTTGTGTATAGAGCTGTATCCATAGCACATAACAGCAATATGCTGATAGAAAGGAGTAGAGAAGAAGAGACTAAAGGTAAAAGAGAGAAGGGATGATTGATAAAATGGGGACGTTGATATGAGTACTGGTGGAAGTTGCCTAAGGAGATTGCCTTAGGATGGGGGACAGCTCTTCCAGTAAGTGGAAGGAAGGGGAGCAAACAAGGATGGAGATGCAGCAGCATTCTGAGGGCATGATGGCAGAAAGTCAAGGGCATCTGCATATATGATGGCATTTATCCTCTTTGTGAAATAGGAATTCGGTATATCTTGGTGGCTGAGGGGATGTTGGTGGACCACATGACAATGGGTTAAAAAAAAATCTGTTCTAGGTATGATTTTCTTGTTATAAAATTTACCTACAGGCGATTTCAGATCATTCAGATTTGAGTCATTGCCTTAAAAAAAAAAAAAAATACCGCCATCGTGTCGATTCATAGCGACCCTATAGAACAGAGTAGAACTGCTGCCCCGTAGAGTTTCCAACGCTGTAAATCTTTATGGAAGCAAACTGCCACATCTTTTCGCCTATGGAGCAACTGGTAGGTTTGAACTGCTGATTTTTAGTTAGCAACTGAGTGCTTAACCACTGTGTCGCCAACACTCCCTCTTTGTCTTTAGAACTGAAGAGACAGTATGTGCAGTAGCTAGCACAGAACATGGCACACAGACTCTGTGCAGTAAGAATAAGAGTTCAGTGAATAAGCTGAGATCCTTGGAACACTCTCTGTACATATGTAGCATCATCTCAAAGTTGTTTCACTGTTAGCATAGCTCATTTTCTTTTAGGCAAACTCACTTTTATTGAAGAAAAAAAAATCTTCTTTCACATTGCAATAATCATTCCCTTGTGAAACCTAACAGGGCAGGTACTGTTAGCTTGCTTTGGGCATTTGGCACTGTCTCCAGGAATCGCACAAATATGCTACCCAGAACTGGGTTATACTATTGCTAATGGGAACAGTGTGTCCATGCCTGAGTGATGAATTTGGCTTTTCTTCTGACTGAAAACTAAGTTGTGAACAGACTTGCCAAGATACAGATCATGGTAGTAGACAGTTTTTAAAAGATCTTTTTAAAAGTCTCATTTCAGTTTCCGCAGAAAAATTAGATTGACATCCTAGAGGGCAGAATGTTGTTTAAATCACATTCTTCAGTAGGTTGCCAATGCCTTTCTTTCACTCATTCTCCAGAGGAAGTTGAGTAGTTGACCTATTCTTATCTGCCAGTGCAAAGAGAACACAAGGGGTCTAGCCTCCCCTCAACATTCTGCTAGGAGCCTTAGTGTTTACCCCACTTCACCTGTAGAGGTTGCCTTTCTTCAAATTAAGATGCAGTAGAGTTCTTCTGAGATCACTGGATTCTATTCATGTCTGCAAGAAATAGAAACAGGATGATTAGCATGGAAAGCACAAAGGCCGCACCAGTGACTGACTAAAGTGACTCAGTCAGAGTAAGCGTCAAGGCAGTGTCTGGCTGTGCGTGGCACTCACTCCCTGTTGTCTTGACACCACTCATCCTTGCTGAGTAGATGAAGCTTTGTGCGTCCTCTTGGGGATCTGAGACAGAAAATAGAAGCCAAATCTAAAAGGTATCTGCGACTAGCTGTGTCTAGTGTAACGTCTGCTGTTGCTAAGCAACTTTTTCACACATATCCCCGAAGCTTGTTGAACTAAAACTAAGCTTTGTGGGATTGTTCCTGCTGGCCCAGGAGATCCCTGATGAAGGGTGTGGACTGCATCTCCAACAAAGAACTTCTGTAAGCATATAGAGTGATTTATGAGATGGAAAGCTGTACTTACCACCTAATTTAACTTGCAATATTAAGCAAATAAGCTTTAAATTAAAGTGTCCTAGCTTCCTGGAATCAGATGATTGGTACCTTTCTTTGCCCAAGTTGTATGTGTATGTGTATGTGAGTGGGTTGGAGGGGGAATGGGATGGAGCATAAGGGAAAGACTTCTGGTGCAGCTTTCCAACAGCAGCACTAACCATATTACTCTGGACATCTGTCTCCTTTTCATACTGTACCTTGTTGCTTTTTTCTTCCCTTTCCCTCCATAGCTCTTGTCAGAGTCATTTCTTGTAGCAGTCAAGTTCCTGGCAGGGCCTGTAGTCAGTTACCTGCTTTAAGGGTTCATTTCTAGCAAGACAAGTAGGTATTAAATGAAAGTATAACATACAGAACCAGAACCACATTTCCTTAACATTTGTAGTGGGAAGGTAACTCCCTGCCCACTTGGTTTAAGGGGCAAGGCTCTCAAAATGTAACAGTTGTGAGAGACTCCTGGGCAGCCACCTGAACAGTAAACAAGTGTTTGCACTTGTGACTTGCCAGGGCCTGTGCCCGAGAGCCTTTACTAGCTTAGTTTTGGAATTTTAATGTTGTATTTGGATCAGCTCATTTTCTTCCACGCCAAACATTTGGAAAGTAATGGAGAATTACATTTTTATTCGTTTGAACTCAGGTTCTTAAGATGCCAGTCTTGAAGAGATGTGACTTAAAATTAGAAATGGAACTTTTGGCTGAAGGCTAAATGGCCTAGTGTTAAACATCAACATGAGGCCAAGACCTTATATCACCACCACAGACTGTGTTATGGAGATACAAGAAAAAATTGCATTTGTTACAGTATTGTTTAGAAATTTGGCTATTAAACTTTTAAAACGTTGATATTACAGTGCAAGAACAGCATGGTCATCTGCTCAATGGGTTTGTGATCACTACATTGCACACCCAGAAGGCTGGCAGTTCAAAACCACCAGCCACTCCTTGGAAGAAAGCCTGGGCAGTCTACTTCCATAGAGATACGGCCTTAGAAACCCAAGGAGGGGTTGCTGTGAGTCTGAATTGACTCAATGGCAGTAAACTTTTTTTTTTTTTTTTTTTTTACATTGGACACCTGCAGCAGTAAATAGGCTTAGCTTGGTCAACCAAGGTTGGCAGAAGAACAGGATATTTTTCAACTATTTTTGCCCTGATAGGATGTTGCTGATTGTGGTGTTGCTGCCATGATGTCAAGCTTTCCTTCCTCTCTAACAGTAACTGACTAAAGTAAAGCCTTATCTGCTCAGCTTCCTGGACTTGTAAATTTGATTTATGGAAATGATGCTATTTCATTAATATAGCTCCACAAACTGAAGTTTTGTGCATGCTTGCCAATGCTTTCTGAAAGTTAATCTTTTATATTCCCTTAATTAGTGTTTTTTGTTTTGCTTTGTTTTGTTAATTTTTTTACATGCCCGTGTTGCTTTACACAGTCACTTATGATCTAAGACTTTGGATCTAGACATATGAAGATGGCTTTGAGAATTACAAAAGTATCTCTAAATTTCCATCTGTATCTCTGTGTGGTGTAGCAAATTACTTAGTGTGGCTTTTCTACCCATAAGTCTTTGTAAACTCCAAGGTGGGAATTGCTATTAGCAACTAGGAGATCCTGATTGCTAAAGTCGCCCACCTGTGTTATTTCTGTTGGGTGTGGCACAATACAATGTTCTGGGAGGTTCCCACTCTCTCTCACATGCTTAGAGTTCTGATGCTATGATTGGCTAGTTTGA
>NW_006922561.1:308973-310696 GCF_000298275.1 Orycteropus afer afer
AAATTTATGCACCAACCACCAAAGCCAAAGATGAGGAAATTGAAGATTTTTATCAACTTCTGCAATCTGAAATTGACTGAATGTGCAGTCAGGATGTGTTAATTATCACTGGTGACTGGAATGCAAAAATTGGAAACAGAAGAATTACTGGTAGTTGGAAAATTTGGCCTTAGTAACAGAAATAACGCTGGAAACCACATGATAGAATTTTGCAAGACCAACGACTTATTCATTGCAAATACCTTTTTTTCAACAACACAAATGGCAGCTATACAGGTGGACTTCACCATATGGAGTACACAGGAATCAGATTGATGACATCTGTGGCCAGAGGCGATGGAAAAGTTCAGTATCTTTAGCCAAAACAAGGCCAGGACCTGATTGTGGAACAGACCATCAACTGCTCATATATGCAAGTTCAACTTGGAAGTTGAAGACAATTAAAACAAGTCTACAAGAGCCAAAAATAATGACCTTGAATATATCCATCCTGAATTTAGAGATCATCTAAAAAATAGATTTGATGCATTGAACACCAATGACTAAAAACCAGAAGAATTATAGGATGACATCAAGAACATCATCCATGAAGAAAGCAAGAGGTCATTAAAAAGATGAGAAAGGAAGAAAAGACCGAAATGGATGTCAGAAGAGACTCTGAAACTTGCCCTTGAGCAGAGAGTAGCTAAAGCAAATGGAAGAAATGACAAGATAAAAGAGCTGAACAGAAGATTTCAAAGAGCAGCTTGAGCAGACAAAGCTAGTTACTATAATGAAATGTGGAAAGACCTGGAATTACAAAACCAAAAGGGAAGAACATGCTTGGCATTTCTCAAGCTGAAAGAACTGAAGAAAAAATTTAAGCCTCGAGTTGCCATGTTGAAAGATTCTATGGGCAAAATATTGAATGATGCAGGAGCATCAAAAGAAGATGAAAGGAATATACAGAGTCACTGTACCAAAAAGACCTGGTCCGATCTTCATCCATTTCAGAAGGTGGCATATGATCAAGAACCAATGGTATTGAAGGAGGAAGTCGAAGCTGCACTGAAGGAAGTGGGAAAGAACAAGACTGCAAGTATTGATGGAATGCCCATTGAGATGTTTCAACAAATGGATGTCCCGCTGGTGGAACTCACTCAGCTATGCCAAGAGATTTGGAAGACAGCTACCTGGCCAGCTGACTGGTGACTGGAAGAGATCCATATTTGTACCCATTCCAAAGAAAGGTGATCCCACAGAATGTGAAAATTACCAAACAGTATCATTAATATCACATGCAAGTAAAATCTTACTGAAGATAATTAAAAAACAGTTGCAGTAGTATGTTGACAGAGAACTTAACAGAAATGCAAGCTGGATTTAGAAGAGGACGTGGAATGAAGGATATCATTACTGATGTCAGATGGATCTTGGCTCAAAGCAACGAATACCAGAAAGATGTTTACTTATGCAAAGGCATTAGATTGTGTGGATCATGACAAATTATGGATAACATTGAGAAGAATGGGAATTCCAGAACACTTAACTGTACTCATGAGGAACTTGTACACAGATCAGGAGGCTGTCGTTCGAACAGAACAAGGGGACACTACATGGTTTAAAATCAAGAAGGGAGTGCGTCAGGGTTATATCCTTTCCCCATACTTATTCAATCTATATGCTGAGCAAATAATCCGAGAAGCTGGACTATATGAAGAAAAATGTGGCATCAGGATTGGAG
>NW_006922561.1:311106-338459 GCF_000298275.1 Orycteropus afer afer
GTATTTTCAGTTGCCTCATATGCATGTGAGAGCTGGACAATGAATAAGGAAGACCAAAGAAAAGTTGATGCTTTTGAGTTGTGGTGCTGGAGAAGAATGCTGCAAGTACCATGGACTGCTAAAAGATCTAACAAATCTGTCCTGAAGGAAGTGCAGCTGGAATTCTCCTTGGAAGCAAGAATGGCCAGACTTCGTATCACTTACTTTGGTCATGTTGTCAAAAGGGACCATTCCCTGGAGAAGAATGTCATGTTTGGTAAGGTGGAGGGTTGACGAAGGAGGGGAAGGCCCTCAATGAAATGGATTGTGATACAGTGGCTGCAGTGATGGGCTCAAGTATAGCAGGGATCGTGGATGTAGTGCGCAGGACCAGGTGGTGTTTCGTTCTGCTGTGCATAGGGTCACTATTAGTCAGAGATGACTTGACGGCACCTAATAACAACAAAACATTATTCTGGGACTATCTTCTTATTTTTAATAGCCTGTATTAGACATAGTAACTGCTCGTTCCATCTTGTTTCTACATCTCATACAAGTAAATGTTTTCTGGTAGCTTGTCTTTGAAACAGAATAATGAGCCTGGTCAACCATCTCTCACCTCACAGTCAGCAGTTGAAAAGTGTGAATAAAACATTGACTGTTTGTGATTCCTAAGTAATTTTTTTTTCCTAACCCTGTTTGTGGGTGACAATTGTATAACACTTTTTTTTTTTAACTGTTTTCCATTCTATAAATATTTCTTCCTTCAGCATAGTTGAATGCATCAATCTGTTGTGTGTTCAAACTTAAAAAAAAAAAAAGAACTTCTGATTGTGTCTGTTTAACCAACTTGAGGAAGGAGAAAAAAAACAGTTAATGTCATTAACTTTTTGGTACATAGCAGAGTTCAGTTCAGGAAAAAAGCTTTCTAGTAACAAGCATGTTTTTACAGAGAACTTTGTTCCTTAGATTCAGAACTTGGACAGATGTTAAAAACTCCCGAGTAGACTTCAGTTGCCTCAAAATGGTTGGCATTCTAGAGAGGTCATTTTGGCTTGCTTTCCATTTTATTTTTAGCCTCCATAGAATCCATTATAAAGAATAATTTTAAAGCATCATTTTGAAATTTCAATACAATGAACAAATGTATTTAGATAACCCCTTTTTTTCTCTAAGTACTTCTTTTCTTAATGAACTTTGTATTCTGTGTGGTGTGTGGGTCAAAGATTTATCACATGCATATATGATTTTGGAGTGTTTTTTCTCCTGGTGAAATTTTAAGGCAGCAGAGTTGACATTTGGTTATCAATTCCTCTCTACAGGAAGTGAAAAATTCCTGTTAGAGCTTTTTTTGAAAGACTTATGACCTAAATGGAATGAAATAACTAAAAATTAAATATGATTCCTGAAGTTCACCTTGTTTAATGAACTTACACATGCTAGTATACCAGACAATTCTTTAAAGATCAGAATAAAGGTATAATCTATAGTTTTCTGCCTGGCATTATTATTTAAATTTGTAAAAGCATCTGTTGGCTCAAAAAGGAAATGGTATTATTCCTAATGATATCTAATGAACATACTAAGTTTTCATATTTACTGTCAATCTTTTCCCCAATCTATTTAACTGAAATATTTGAAAACATTAATCATAGCACAGAATCAATAGCTTTCAAAAGCATTAATTAGTGTAGCATTTTTGCTCTTGTAATAATAAATAAGCATTTATACTTCAGCTATAACATTAACATTACATAGAATTTTTCACTTCAAACTACACCTAGACTGTTTGCTTGTGTTTGAAATAGAACACAGTTTTGCATTGCTTAATGGCCACAATATGTTCTGTGAAATAGGGCGTTTGGACGTTGTCTGAATACTGTATTAAAACATTCTGGGAACCTGCTTCCGATTGTCCTCCTTACCACTGCTCCCACCGCTGCTGCTAGTCCAGATGCTGTTAGGGGTGGTTGGAGGAAATGGGTGGTAGAAGTGGGCGGTGGCAGCTCCAGCAGAAGCTGAGTGAGAGGTAACAAGCAGGGAGGGAACAGAGCGGAGTGCACCCAGCCACCCTACCCAAGAGCCCACGCCCAGAGCCCTGTCCTCTTCCTCACCTGCCTGTATTCCACCTGTAAAAGTCTGGGTTTGGGGTCTTTAAAACCATTAGAGGTTGTTTGGTTACCTAGTGCCACTCTAACAGAAGATGCCACAAGTGGGATGGCTTGACCAAACAAGAGTTTATTCTCTTACAGTTTAGGAGGCTGAAAGTCCGAGTTCAACATGACAAGCGCTAAGGGCTGAGTGAAAGCCTCTCGACCTGGAGCTTCAGCTCTGCCTCTTGCTTCCAGCCCACTGAAGCTGGAGGTGTCTCCTTACTCAGGCAGCTGCTGGCTGATGAAGCTAACAAGATCAAGGTTGACAAATAAAATGGCACAATCCCCAATATTACAGAACAACACAGCAGTTGTTGGACTGTCCAGAGACAGTCCCAAGATCGGCAGGAAACGTGGCAGGCTGATAAATGAAGACTGCTATGTGCAGGGTCCAAGCTGCTCAGACTTTCTCAAAACTTCTCCTTGTATACTGGAAGCAGGCCATATCCCTAAGGCAGCTACTCAGCTGCTCTAGTAGATGCCACCAAGCAGTTGATTACCAATCTTATCATGAGGAATCACTACATCCAGCTGCCCAGCCACTCAAAACCAGGCCCAGCCAAGTTGACACACAACCCTAACTACCAGAGGGGAAAATAATAAACAAAAGAGAACTACTTTCCCTTTTAAAAACAAAACAGAAAACCATATGGGACCATGAACTTAATCTGGTTCAGTAATTGCATAGTGCCCAAATGGAAGTGGTTTGTACCTGTATTCAAATATTGACAGTAAATCCCAATGATATCTTTTTTTTTTGGATTTTTGGTGTTATGATGGTAAGATATGACAGGTACCTATGTTATCACAGGCTCAGGGACTTTCAAATTGGTGTTGAAGGGTAGGTGTTGGCATTCAGCTTCTAGACTTAAGTTGAAGCTGAATACTGATTATTTGGTCAGATTCTGAGACTGAAGTTGAACATGAGTGTGTCCCACCTACAGCCTACAACAGTGCACTGTTGTGGAAATGGAATATTGACCAGTGAAGATAAGGAGGAATCAGACTTTGGCTTATCTTTATGTATTTGGTTGAATGTCTTGTAATGTCAATATCATTAAGATGAAAAAGATTATATTGAGGAAAAGAAAAAAAGATTCTGGCAGAATTTTATTAAGATAAACTAAAACATAATTCTTATCCCTTCATTGATTTTTGTAGTGTACCATGTAGAACTGCACTAATATGGTTACCACTAGTTAATATGTTTCTGTTTACATTTAAATTCATTAAAATTAAAAATTTACTTCCTCAGTCACGTTAGCTACACTTCAAGTGCCCAGTAAGCACGTATGCTTTGGCCAACACAGACTACAGAACATATCGGTCATCAGAGACAGTTGTCAACAGCTCGGTATCTAGAGAGTGAAAATGAGCAGTGCCTTCCTGGTGATCTTTTGGCTGTGCATTTAAGCTTGAAGAACTCCCTTTAACACCGTTTCCGTTGGCATTGAGTGGATCTTGACTCATAGAGACCCTTTAGGACAGAATAGAACTGCCCATAGGATTTCCAAGGCTGTAAATCTTTACGGAGGCAGATTGCCACATCTTTCTCCTACAGAGCAACTGATGGGTTCCAACCACTGACATTTTGGTTAGTAGCCAAGTGCTTTAACAACTGCACTACCAGGACTCCCTTAACACAGTTTAATTTCTGTAAAGTTTTTGCCTTGAAATAATAGGATGTCTGTCCATCAGCGATACAGTTGGGTTTAGAACACAGATGTTGAATAGTGTCTGAAATCCAAGTCCTGCCATTCTACATTGTTGTCACATGTGTCTAAAGAGTATGTGTCTTAGATTTATAGTTTAGAACTGTAGTTACGCTAACAGTATTCTTTATTAATTCTTTTAGTCCTGTTAAGGATGTATTATTAGGTTTATTTAGATTAAGAAAATCAGTGTCCTGATTATTAAACTTAGACTTCAGAACTTGTATTCCATTCTGATTTTTATGTCTGCAAATGGAATAAATAAGTTTTGTAAGGCTCAGTGTACCATAGAATTTGTCCAGTTACGTTTGTATTTGAGTTCTCTGCAGTGTCTCTCCTTCTCCCAGATATATTTCATACACACAGTCTATATGATTACATATAGACCCTTTTCTAGACAAATCTGCATTAGAGTAGCTTCAAGCATATATATACATAAAATATAATATATATATAAAAACTCACTATGGTCGAGTTGGATCCAACTCATAGCGACCCCTTCTTGGGTTTCCAAGGTTCTATCACTACAGAAGTAGATTGCCCAACCTTCCTTCCGAGGAGTGACAGAAGGGTTTGAACCTCCAGGCTTCTGGTTAGCAGTCAGATGCCTTAGGCATTATGCCACAAAAGCTCCTTTTTAAAAAAATCTTAGCTAGTTCTCCCACGTCATTGGTTTTGTTTGAGAGTGTGTTTGGCTGTTCTTGGTCCTTTGCATTTTCATGAACATTTTAGAACCAGCTTGTCAGTTTCCATGCTAAAAAACCCTTGGGATTTTGATTAAGATTGCACTGAGCAGTTTTCAGTCTAGAACTTGATTCATATACCCCTCTATTTATTTAGGTCTTCTAATTTTTCTCAAAAGTGTTTTATAGTTTTCTGTGTAGAAATTTACACATCTCTTATTAGATTTATTTATAAGTATTTTCTATTTTTGGTATTATAAAAGATACCTTGTTAAACAATATTACTTTCTAATTTATGTATAGAATTGGGTATTATTTTTATATTGACCTTGTATCTTCAGTGTAACTAAGCTTACTTGTAATAATTTATTTTTGGGTTCTTTAAATTTTCTACATACAAAATTATGTCATCTGTGAATAATGACACTTTAGTTTCTGTTATATGGTTATTAGTAAAATATTACATGCAGTGAAAAATTAAAGAACTGCAGCTACATGCATCAGTGTGGATTAATGTCAAGCATGACTTTGACTTAAAAAAATAAACCATATGAGGATAATTTATAGTATGATTCCATTTGTAAAAAGTTTAGAAACAAAACTAAGTTGTTGTTGTTACGTGCTGTCGAGTTGGACCCGACTCAAGTAGAATATTGTATTGTTAGGGTTACATGCATAGGTGGTAAAACTGTAAACCCCAACACCAAAACCACTACCATCAAATTGATCCTGGCTCATAGCAACCCTATCAGACAGAATAGAACTGCCCCCCTAGGGTTTCCAAGACTGTAAATCTTTATAGAAGCAGACTGCCTCATCTTTCTCCTGTAGAGTGGAAACCCCAACCTTTTGATCAGCAGCCAAAGGCTTTTAACGACAGCACTACCAGAGCTCCTGGTAAAACTATAGAGGGAGTTTTTTAAAAATCAAGGTGGTGATTACTACTAGGAACTGGAGGGGAACATGATACGTGGGACAGACACATGGAGGCTTCCAAGTTATGACAATAGTCTTTTTCTTCATATTATTCTTTCAACTGTGTATGTGTATTTTACAAACTTTTATATGTATGCCACTTCTGAATTAAAACATTTTTAAATGGAATTGGAAGACAATAGGCCCATTTCACCACCTGTGGGAGGAAAATACTTGCTTCTACTTATTCAATAAAATTTCCAAAAAGTATTGAATATTAATATCTAACTAATGAAAGAAGTATGAAATAGGTAAAAAATACTTCTGAACTAACAATTTTACCTAAAACAATGTATGAACAGGGCTTTTCAATTAAATTGATTTCCACACCTTTGTGTGGTGTCTGTAAATACTAAATTATTTGCTGGTAAGTGAAAAAACCAGTAAAACCAAATTCACTGTTATCGAGTCAATTCCGACTCCTAGTGACCCCATTGGATGTCCAAGGCAGTAAATCTTTATGGAAGTAGATTGCCCAGTCTTCCTTCCAGGGAGGGACTGGTGGGTTTGAACCACCAACCTTATGGTTAGCAGTCAAATGCTTAAGGCACTGTGCCACCAGAGCTCCTTTAAGCAACTGTTAAATCGAAATTGAAATTAAAAAAAATTAATTTTAAGAAATAATTGGAGAATAAATCCTTAAAGTTTCTCTCTCCCATTTGCTAATCTTATGAGTAAATATAATGTGCCTAGGAAATTTTCCTTACCCAGTAACAGATTTCAGGAAGCCATTGTGTCACAGTGGTGTGCCTTTGTGTTGAATTCAGTAGTTGGGTTAGAAAGGCTTATAAGCTACTCTGTTATATTAAGTGACAAAAGGCCCCAGCTCTGGCATCCACTCTTACTTTTCTAGTGATGTGACACTGGATTGGGATTTAATCTCTTCTGTTTATCTGTATGTTTTTAATTTTTATTTCTTTCTTTTAAAAAAGGAGCTCTGGTAGCATAGTACCTAAGGCATTTGACTGCTAACCAGAAGACTGGTGGTTCAAACCCACAGCTCCTCCTCGGGAAGAAGGTTGGGCAATCTACTTCCGTAGCAATACCACCTTGGAAACCCAAGAAGTGGTCCCTATGAGTCGGATCCAACTTGACAGCAGTGGTTTTTTTTTTTTTTTTCTTTAAAAAGGGGCTTTTATTTTTCTTCCAAGCAGTATTAGCAATTTCTCTGAAATGCCAAACAAATGATGGAACAACAAGAACTTCTGTAGACATATAGGGTGATTTATCAGATGGAAAGCTGTGCTTACCACCTAATTTAACTTGCAACAATAAGCAAATAAGCTTTAAACCAAAGTGTCCTTGCTTCCTGAAATCAAATGATTGGTACCTGTCTTTGCCCAAGTGTGTGTGTGTGTGTGTGTGTGTGTGTGTTGGAGGGGGAAGGGGATAACAAGTCATGGAACCTCGAGACTGTGACACTTAGACACCCTTCAAACCTGGAACTGAACCCACCCTTGGGGATTCAAACAATAGACAGGCCTATAAATTGAGTAATGGGAGCTCTGGTAGCGTAGTGCCTAAGGCACTTGACTGCTAACCAGAAGGCTGGAGGTTCAAATCCACCAGCCACTCCTCGGAAGTAAGGTTGGGCAATCTGCTGCCATAGTGATACTGCCTCGAACACCTAAGGAAGGGTCGCTATGATTCAAACAATAGACAGGCCTATAAATTGAGTAATACACTTGGGAAGAGTTTATGCCCTAGTACAGTCAACTGTATGACACCAAGTGGGCAGCATTTGCCCAAAAACAAAGCTCAGAAGGTAAGAAGGCAGGGGAAAGAAGGACACATGGAAATGGAGAACCCCGGGTGGGAGTGGGACGAGTGCTGTTATATTGTGGGGATTGCAACCAATGTCACCAAAAAAATAGGTATGAATTGTTGAACGAATTTGCTCTGTAAGCTCACCCAAACCACAATCAAAAGTTCAAAAACAAAGCAAATAGATGAAGCGTGAAGGAGGATCTTAGGTATGCAGCCAGAAGACATGATGGCAGGAACAGACGCAGAAACCTGTACACCACTTTTTGTTGCAGCACTTTTCACAGTAGCCGAAAAGTAGAAATAGCTGAAATGTCTGTCAGCAAGTGAATGGATAAACAAAATGTATGCACATACAGTGGAGTACTACTCAGCCATAAAGAGAAATGTAGTCCTGATGCATGCTACGGCATGAGTGAACTTTGAGAACATCATTCTGAGTGAAAGAAGTCCATCGTAAAAGGACAAATATGTTATGATTTTATGGAATCAGCAAATATATAGAAACCAGAGATTATTAGTGATTATCAGATGCAGGAGAGAGGGGGAGAGGGGAAGTTTTGTTAAGGGAGCATTGAAGTTATGTTAATGGTGGTGAAATGATTTAGAAAAGGAAAGTGAGAGTGATTGTACAGCTCGGAGAATATAGTCAGTGTTACTGAATTGTCCACACAGAAGTTGTTGAGATAACCTATGTTTTGTTATATATATTTTCACCACAATAAAATTAAAAACAAACAAACATGATTTTGAGCCAAAAGGGCCCGGGAAGCTAAAGGAAGTTCAGTTGAAACTTTCTGTAGAGAAACCAGAACTTTAAAGAAACATGGAAGTAGCCCTGGATTTGATCTCCTTTAACATCTCAGAAAGCTGCGTGAGTTACATATGTGTGTGTGTGTGTGTGTGTGTGTGTGTGTGTGTATATATATATTTTTTTTTCCTTTCAGATTCAACCCTATGAAAAGATAAAGGCCAGGGGCTTACCTGATAACATAGCTTCCGTGTTGAACAAGCTGGTGGTGGTGAAGCTCAATGGCGGTTTGGGAACTAGCATGGGCTGCAAGGGCCCTAAAAGCCTGATTGGAGTGAGGAATGAGAACACCTTCTTGGATCTGACCGTTCAGCAAATTGAGGTGAGTTACATTTAGCCTTTCTTGTTTGATACTAAAAGAAGACATATTTGAATAGATCTTTTAAGTTACTATAAATGTTTCATTATAAAATGTGGCAGATATGGATTTGAACTAGTCAGAGAGCTTGCTGTCTTTAGTCTTGGTATTAGTGTATTGGTGTTCCTAAGGACAAATTCTTAGGGTGATGCCAAAGGTTTTAATCTTAAACAGCATCTATGGTTGCTGAAGTCTCTACATCTGTTAGGATTCGCCTTTGATTCCCCCAACTCCTTTGCCCCCTTTCTTTCCAGTGGCTACCTTCCTCACTGGTGGGGCCACCTGGCTTTATTCACTCCTTTTGGTAGGCTGGGGAGAAGCTCATATACCTGATGGATGCCATAGGTGTTCAGAACTGTTCTTGACTTTTCTGTTATTAAGTTACTGAGCACAGACATTAGGCTGTGCAGGGCAGTTGGCCCTATCTTTTTCATTTCTTTATCATTAGCCTAATATGATGCTGACAACGTCAGTAATAACACTAGCAGTGACAGAGTTAACATTTATCTAGTATTTACTGTGTGCCAACTGTTGTTGTAAGCTCTTTTCATGAATTAAGGAGCTGTGGTGGCTCAGGGCTTAAAGCATTTGACTTTGACCAGAAGGTTGGCTGTTCAAACCTACCAGGCACTCCATGGAAGGAAGATGGGGCAATCTACTTCCATAAAGATTTACAGCCCCAGAAACCCATCAAGTCAGATTTGACTTGATGGCAGTGAGTTTGGTTTTTTTTTGAGTTTTACATGAATTGACTCATTTGTTCCTTTTAGCAACTCAGGTAAGTACTGTTATTTCCATTTTACAGATGAGGAAACCAAAGCATAGAGAAGTCAAGTTACTTGCCCAGGATGCCCAAGCTAGTTGTAAGTGTAGAACTAAAATATGAACACAGGGGGCAGCCTGACTTCTAAGACCTCATTCTTCTTCCCAGTCTGAGTTACCGCTTAGAAATTGAAAAAATTTCACTTGGGTGTCGTTCAGAATTCTTGGCCATTAATCCTGATAATAGGGAGCCATGTCTTGATAATGCTTGTACTTTCATCCCCACGGTGCTCAGAACATAGAGCTTGCCCGCACACGTGAAGCCTCAGAGCACTGTGGCCACACATGCTGCTCTGGTCCAGAGCGTGGTGGGCCCTGGCTCTGCGGCTGAGTCACCACCCCTCAGAGTTTCAATGCAGTCATTCATAACGTGCAGACAGTAGTTTGTATCTCAGAGGGTTTTGCTTTAGTGAGCAAGTACATGAGGAACTGCTTAGCAAAATGTCTGGCTTATGGTAAGCAGTTATGTCAAATCTGTATATTCTGTTATGTTAAATAGATTGGTGTTTTAGACAGTTTTTGATTAACCATTAAATTTTTAAATAAAAGAAAAGTAAATCTGGGTAATCTGACTGTCATTTCCCTCCCCCAGCATTTGAACAAAACCTACAATACAGATGTTCCTCTCGTTCTAATGAACTCCTTTAACACAGATGAAGATACAAAAAAAATACTACAGAAGTACAATCATTGTCGTGTGAAAATCTACACATTTAATCAAAGCAGGTACAGGGAGCAAAAAGATGAGTTCTGGAGGTATCACTGGGGAGGAAGGGTGTCTTTGCCTTGTTTATCATGGACAGCCTGTTTGCTGCCTTTGAAGGCTGAGAATTGGTTATTAGATGTGGGACTGTTAGAATCACTCTGTGATTTTGTAACTTCCAATTCTTAAAAAAGAATCTCTTTGAGTTTGTATGTTGAACAGTGTCCTAGCCAAGAATATTAAAGCAGAGTTTAGGTCTAAGGGTGTGCTTGGTCTCCAAGTATGTCTGAAAATCTTTGCCACATCTGTGCCACAAGATCACCTTCTTACCTGTGGGAAGAAATTTCTTCAACATACTGAATAGGCTTGGGGGAAATGTATCAATTCTAGAGAAGGTCTTTTCTGAGGAGAGGAGAGTGAAATGGAACGCAGATGATGGGTTGGGGTAAAGCCCAGGCATCTGGGGAAGCAAGGCTTCCATTTAAGGGTGAACTTCATGAACTACTCATGAACCACATGTCTTCTTGAACTACTCACTGGGATATTTCTAAAGTTGTACCATTAGTTTTTGGAGTTTTTTTTTGGCTCTGTATTTCCAAGGACATTTTCTTTTCTTTTACTGTGATTTGGGTGAAAGATTACAGAGCAAATTCACTTTCCATACAGCAGTTCACATACACTTTATCTCATGACATTGACTACAATTTACCCCAACGCAACAGCTCCCCTCGCACCTCCTCCCCATAGTTACCTCTTCCCTGTGTCCTTCCCTCCATGCACTCCTGCCCCCTGAGCTGTCTCCTTGTGCATACACAGCCCTTCTATTCTCCCATGATTGTTCTCTCCAAGGAGTGTATCTACCTCAGGTAAATGTTCACCTCATATGCCTGTCTTTTGTTTGGCTGGGAGCCATAGGTGTGGGTTCAATTCCCAACCTGATGGGCTAGGGGCCATAGTCTCAGTGGTTCCACCAGGCTCTATCAGACCAACAAACCTGGTCCCTTTTTTTTTTTTTCTTCAAATGATTTTGAGTTTTGTTCCACATTCTTCTCCCTCTCTATCCAGGATCTCCTACATAGATCCCCCTCCAAGTGGTTGACAGTGGTAGCTGAGCACCATCTATTTCTTCTGGTCACATAGTCGTATAGGCTGAGTATTACATGGTGTACCAATTGCTTGGACTAATTGTTTCCATGAATTTTTGGTTTTCTTCATTCTTCTTTGCTCTGAACAAGGAGAGACCCGTCGTTGCATCTAGATGGCCGCTTACAAGCTTTTAAGATCCCAGTCACTACTTGCCAAAGTAGGAGGTGGAACAATGTTTTGTGGAACAATGTTTTGTGTAGTATGTTGTGCCAATTGAGTTTGATGTTCCCTGCGACTATAGTCCCAAGCCCATAGGTCCAACTACTAGCTCCCTTTGGTAGTTGGTTGTGCCCAAGAAGTGACTACAACTTTGTCCCTTGTCAGCTCTACTATACACCTGGGAATTTCTACAGAACATACAAATACACTTGTAGAAACACTGTCTACCAGCCCTATACATGGTCTTAGGTACACTCCCCCCTGCATGGACATACCTGCCTGCCCACCCATCTGTCCACCTGTATACCCATGTTTGCCTTCACTGACAATGCAGTACTGTTAATGTGCAAAAGGGTTCGTCTTTGTTGTCTGTACCTCCCATGAACCTCTCTGTGTCTTCCTCTTCCTCAGTGCCACCATGTTGATCACTCACATTTGGTAATTTGCCCTTCTTTTCATCTAAATCAGTACTTGTCTCTACCTATCTAGCAGTGTTCCCTCTCTTCCCCTCCCACCCCTGGTCACCAACAAAGAAAATTTCCTTCCATATATAAACCTTTCCTTGACTTTTTACGGTAACAGAGTAATACAATATTTGTCCTTCTGTGATTGACTTATTTCACTCAGCATAATGTCTTCCAAGTTCATCCACATTATGGATGTTTTCTTATGTCACAGATGCTTTGCCTCCATTTTCTGGTTGGTCTTCACTCCGTTACAGTTCTGGCTCCTTGGCTTCTGGCCTCCCGCACACTCAGCCCCTACCTGTGTTTGCATTAGTGGCGGCAGACAGCATTTCTGACCACTAACTTGCTGCTGATTTTCTGCAAGAGAAAGAGAAGCATCTTTGAATGTATCTGTTTGTATACAGGAAACTTTTCTCACAGAAGTTTTCAGAAAAAAGAAAAATCCTACAAAGAAATGTTTGAGAAAACTTACTTAATAAATCCCTCCTTTTGGAGAGTAATAAAACACATTACTCTGCTAAAGATATGGGGATGTTCTATCTGTATGACCGAGGAAAACTTTTTTATGCAGCAACATTTACTGTCTAGAGAACAAATTTTGGATAACACAGATATGAGAGATTGTCTTAAATGGAATTACCTATACAGGTGTACCTTGTTATACTGCACTTCACAGGTACTGCATTTTTTTGTTGTTTGTTTTTACAAATTGATGGTTTGTAGCAACACTGCGCTGAGCAAGGCTCCCTTTTTCCAACAGCATGTGCTCACTTTGTGTCTCTGTGTCACATTTTGGTAATTCTCAAAATATTTCAAACTTTTCCATAATGATATTGCACACTTAATAGACTACAGTATAGTGTAAACATAACTTTTATATGCACTGGGAAACCAAAAAAATTGGTGTGACTTGCTTTATTCTGATACTCAATTTGTTGTGGTGCTCTGGAACCAAACCTGCAGTATTTCGAAGGTATGCCTATGATTAAATTGCTTACTATTGATAGACTCTGAAAAGGATGGAAATTTCATTTAATTTTAGTGCATTAACTTGAAGGTCTGGGGTACTCTACAGAGTTGATAACAAAGAATAATTTTTTTTTTTCCAAAGGTACCCAAGGATTAATAAGGAATCTTTACTGCCTATAGCAAAGGATGTATCATACTCGGGGGAAAATACAGAAGCTTGGTACCCTCCAGGTCATGGTGATATTTATGCCAGTTTCTACAACTCTGGTTTGCTGGATACCTTCATAGGAGAAGGCAAAGAGTATATTTTTGTGTCAAACATAGATAATCTGGGTGCCACAGTGGATCTTTATATTCTTAATCATTTAATGAACTCACCCAATGGAAAACGCTGTGAGTTTGTCATGGAAGTCACAAATAAAACACGTGCAGATGTGAAGGTAAATACTGAGAGGGTACAGTCTGGGCATTCTCGTCTTCACATTTCATAGGTTATGCAGTTCAAACTGTTTTTTTTTTTTTTTAATCGCTTGACATCATTCTAAGACAGAGTGAGATGGCATTCTGTAAAGGACCTGGAGTGTCTCATAATTGTGTGGATCAGAAAACCAGAGCTAATAGTTGTAAAATCTTTTTTTAAAGATACTCTGTATGAGTAATTTTAACTAAAAATGGTTCCACAGGATAAATCTGAAACATATGAAAACACTTTGTTCAAACTTTTAATATTCTTCTGGTTTTTGTTCATTGTCCCTTTAATGAAAATTGACTATTTCTACTTGGTATTTATATGTGTACATGTGTTTTATCACTGTAGTATCTCTATAGCTGTTTTGATGCAAAACACGTATTTGTTTTCTTACCTTGCATGTTTGGTGGTCATGACACTTGGCTTTTGATGACATGGTACATGTGGCTTTACTACTTACCCACAGGGAATAAGCAAAGTGGACAGTGTTTGAATACTAGATAGTGAGTCCCTGGCCTGGGTTGTGTGTCTTGCAAACATTCCCCTCACATGTGAGTGAATGTCCCTCTTCCCATATTTTTGTGGCCTAGTGGCTGCAAGAACATCTCTAAACTGAGGCTACTCCAAGGTCACCTGTCATCCACTTGTCCTTCTTCCCATTTCTTCCCTTATCCCAGAGCCAGTCACTGGGTGGTTTGAGCGTCAGAAGAATGGCTGTTCCTGTGCAGACCTTAGGAAGGTCAGGAGGACCCTGGTGTGCTCCCAGGGCTTTTATTATAGACAAGACATGTGAAACAATCTTAATTATTTTCTTCAGTTCTACCTTTAAACTTATGTTGCACTGTGTCACAGATTGAATCATTGCAGATGCTTTTTATTTCTGAGGCAGTCTCATACCAGAATTTGTGTGAACAGTATGGTTGTGATGGGGAGAAGTGTAGATGCACTTACTGTTTTTTTTGCCTTTCTAGGGTGGGACACTCACTCAGTATGAAGGCAAACTGAGACTGGTGGAAATTGCTCAAGTGCCAAAAGCCCATGTTGATGAGTTCAAGTCTGTATCAAAATTCAAAATATTTAACACAAACAACCTGTGGATCTCTCTTGCAGCAGTTAAGCGATTACAGGAGCAGAATGCTATTGACATGGAAATCATTGTGAATCCAAAGGTAAGCCAAGGTTGCAGTCTACTTGGCTCCCTGATTCCCAAGATCATAGTTAACCCACAGAGACCCCTGCCTGCCCTCTGGCCCATCTATCCCATGGTCACTCCTTCTAGCCTAGTCAGTCTCTCCAGTTCCTGGCCCTGCCTACCAGACTCTGTGCACATCCGTGTGTGTGCAAGTTGTGGTGCCCCTGAGTAGCCCTGGACTATGAGCTAGAAGTTGGGGACCTACTGAAGTCTTAAGTTATTGCCTCTGACACTTACAGGCTGTTTAGCCATAGCCATCTTGCAGTTATCTGAACCTCCGGTTCCTTATCAGTAAAATTGTAATACTACGGCATAGTATGTATTGAAACATGACTGAAAAAAAGATCATGTGTGTGTAAGAGCCTGGTATACAGAAGAAGATGTTTAGTAAATGTCATTTCTTGAAATGCTCATCCCTCTGGTGGGTCTCTGAAACTACTCCCCAAATATTAACTAGTCTATGTGAGAATGAGTTATAGGTGCCTAAAATGTTTTTCACCCCTTTTCTTACAGACTTTGGATGGAGGCCTGAATGTCATTCAATTAGAAACTGCAGTAGGGGCCGCTATTAAAAGTTTTGAAAATTCTCTAGGTATTAATGTTCCTAGGAGTCGTTTTCTGCCTGTCAAAACCACATCAGATCTCTTGCTTGTGATGTCAAACCTCTACAGCCTTAATGCCGGTTCTTTGACAATGAGTGAGAAGCGGGAGTTTCCTACAGTGCCCTTAGTTAAACTAGGCAGTTCTTTTACAAAGGTACGTATTTCTTAAATGTTTAATTATAGAGATGTGAAATACACATGAATCTGTATTTCTTAAATGTGTAATTGTAAAGCTAGAATATGCATATGGAGTCTAATTACACTCTTCACAGCTATTATACTCCACCATCTCTGATGTCTTCTAAAGGGAATTAACCATAGAAGATAAAGCCATGATTGCTACAGGGAGTAGAAAAGAATTTTAAATTTTGTAATATTTTATCTTACGTCTTTTCCAAGACCTATACTACTTTCATCAGTGAGAGTGTGTTAATTCTAGTTTAACCAAAATTTACTTATTGAGTCCCTACCACAGGGTGAATGGTGTTCTAGGTTGGGGATGTAGTAGTAGACAAAACAGACTTTCTTCATGAAACTGATGTCCTAGTGGGAGAAGGATTGCAGTAAGTACATTGAATGCACAGTATGCCTCATGACTAGGGAGCAAAATAAAGCAGGGGTAAGGACTAGGGCATGCATGGGTAGGGATGGTGGTCATGGTTTAATTTTATACAAGGTGGCCAGAGGTGGCCTCCCTGAGGATTTGACTGAGGGCACCATTCAGGTATTTGGGATGAAAAGCATTCCAGGTAGGGGGAATAGCAAGTATAATAAAACCTTGCCCTAACATGGTAAGAGGAATCCACAAAATGTAGCATGTAAAATACTGCAGCGGTAACAAAGTGACAGGGTGAGCCTTTGGCTGGTCTAAAGTGTGTTGCTGTTGCTTTGAAATATATTCTAGTCCTGCTTATGGTTTAGGGCCACCTGGTATGGATGTGTGTACTCACTTATATGTTGATGGGGGATGATTCTGGTTCCTGTGTGTGGGTGGCTAGGGTTTTCAGGATAGCATCAGAGGTTTTAGGCATCTCCCTGTTTTTTGATGCCTCTTTCATCACCCTGGGCTGGGGAAAATGCTGGTGATACAAGGACCTGCCATCCTTCCCTCATCCTGGGATGAGCTTGCCAATGGTTTTCCACCTAGTCTCACTTTTTTTACTTCACATTCTTTCCACCCTTCTTCAAGTGGGTGGTGGTGGAGGCTAGTGGAAGTTTTTTCATTGCTTCTATTTTTCTTAGTGAATCAGGAAATAAGGTCCACATAGGACAATTGCTAGTTCTTATAAATCTGGGGAGATAAGCAGCAAAGAGTGATAATTTATGATAGTTTATGCTGTTGGTTTTCCTGAAATGTGCTCCATTTCTTCTGACTCATACTCATAAAAGCCCAGTTCCAGTTGAGCTCGCCTTCTCGATTGCCTCAAATTATGATGATCTTTCCCTTCCTTTTTCCAACTAAATCCAGACTATCTGGACTATTCAGTCGGCCTTCAGCATGGTGGCTGTTTTTTTTTTTTTTTTTTTTTTTAAATGTCTGATCTGCTGTTAGATTGTAGATTGTTTGGTTATAGGGACCATGTTCATATCTCCTAGTCTGTCATACACAGGATCTCACATATAATGAGTGCTTAATAAATATGCTTTTCCTACATTTTTTATGGTTCACGTAAGATACTTTATTAATATCAGCCATTTTCCTGGTAACCCATGTTGAAACAATTTATAGGTTTCTGTTTTTCTTTAAGGTTCAAGATTATCTAAGGAGATTTGAAAGTATACCAGATATGCTTGAATTGGATCACCTCACAGTTTCAGGAGATGTGACATTTGGCAAGAATGTTTCATTAAAGGTGTGCTGTTTTGAAAATTATAGTTCTTTATAGTTTTACAAAACGGGTTTCATGTTCCAAACTAAATTTACCTTTATTTTAAGGAATACTTCATAGTCGTACCAGATGTATATAGATGCATTTTAAAAATGAGTAGATAATGACATGAACTAGCTTCCTGCAGTATTTAGTTTTAATACTGTCTTCTGGAGATTATACAATTTAAAGTACAATCAGTTGGAATTTGTGGGAAAATAGCATTCACATGGAATGCAAGCACTATTTAGTAACTGAACTGTTTTATTGAAATGTGACAGTCTTAAAAGATTGCTATTAAATTAGCATTAGGTCACTATTGCTAATTTAATAAAATGACTATTGAATCTGAATGAAAAGTCAAAAAATGACCACTCACTTATACTGAGTTTAGTGCATTGCTGCTACTATGTTATCAGAATAAAGATGTTTATTCACATTACTGTAGTACCTGGGTACTTTGATAAATATCATTCCAGCCTAGCATAAGAAACAGGAAGGGATATAGAAATAGTGAAACTCAGAACCAAAGATACAACAGGTTTCCCTAATAAACCATTATCTTATTTATTTTTTAAACCATTATTTTTAAAATCTCAGACCTAGATTTCATTTGCCTTTCCCAATAAATCTACTTGATCTAAATGCAAAAAACAAAGGAAAATGTACTTACTAAACTGACTTTATGCTGATAGTGCCTGAATAGTCTCACCTGTATCAGTAAACTGTTACTAAACAATCAGCAACCACAAAACTGATACGTAAATGTAAACTGAGAATCTTTTAGTTTCTGTATGAAGTGTGGGTAATGCTGGCAGCCTTACAAGTATGCCTTCACTCGGATGAGTTATGCTATGGCACCAGGTCCATGTCCCACTCTTGGTATCTTCACCCCGACAAGAAGGCAAGGAATCTAGAACTGCTGTCAGAATTGTTACAGAGGGACGTATTACAATTTTCCTTAACACGTTTGCTGCTTATGTTTACTATAGTTTATAAATACAACTACTCCATTGTAAAAGGAAGTCTGTATAAACTTGGTAATTGTAAAATAATTACATTTCAGTGTCAAGTACCCTCTTGTCTTTGTTTACCCTCATCACTTAGGGAACAGTTATCATCATTGCAAATCATGGTGACAGAATTGATATCCCACCTGGAGCAGTATTAGAGAACAAGATTGTATCTGGAAACCTTCGCATCTTGGACCACTGAAATGAAAAATACCGTGCACACTTTATACTAATTATGTGCTATAGTTTCTTACAATGATCACATGTTCTCTAGGACTCTAAAATAGGCAGGTACTTCACTCTGTTACTATATCCTGCAGAATTAATTTTTAAAGTAGAGTTTTCTGCAGTATGCTTTTAGTCTAAGAAGAGCACAGATGGAAGCAATACTTTTCTTCTTTGAAGAGAATCCTGAAAGTTAATCTTAAAGTGCAATATTGTTTAATTTCAAAACCGGGGCAGCTCTGCTGGAAGATCTGAACAGAGGCCTCAGTGATGGTCCCTTTGAATTGCTTGTTATTTCAAAAGTAAAGCTGTGAAGCAATACATGTGTACACTTACACTTTTCAATGATAACTTTATGAAATGGTAAAATAAAATGGTTTACTCTTCTAAACAGTTACTGTGAGTTGTTGGAAGATTTGTTCTTGGAATATTTAAGTACGTACTCACTGGTCAAACACTAGCAAACCCAATTTCTGCATTTCTAAGAATCTTTGCTACATCATTATTTCTAAAGGAGTTGAACTTGAATGAAGGTATTTAGTACCTTTCATCTTGTTCTAAAGCTGGGATGCCTGCCATGCTTTCCACAGACTCTCCATTTACTGAAACAAAGCGGTGTTTCTTTTCCGAGCTGGAGGGGATGGGGCAGGCTGAGGTGGGGCATTTCTTTCACATCCTGGTTCAACAACCTAGTGAGGTGGGGGTGTTACTTTAAAGGATCCCTTTCCTTGAAGCTTCCTTTCTTGAAGCTTGCTTCTTGTCACCAAAAAATGTTCGTGAAAAATCTTTCAAGTCTGCTGGTAGTTCAGCTGTGCCTTTTCTCTAAGAATCAATCATCACATTTGGCATTATCTCCATGCTCATTTTGAGTAGGCTGCTTGTTTAATTTAAAGTTCACAATATACTATTAAAAGAAGTTGTCTTTTAAAGTCTGGTAATTTTTTATAGCTTTATTTTAGACAGTTTAAGAACCAATGACAAACCTCTGCAGTGTTAAAGGAATAAAAACAGGCTTTCCTTGTAGGAAACTAAAGAGCACAAAGCAAGACAGCGTCATTGTACACAATCACCAAGAGGTTAGGCACTCTGCCGGGGTGAGGTGTGAGTGAGGCACAGGCACTTTCATTTGCAGAGTGCTGCTGATTCTGGTTTGACAGCAGGTATTAGAAAAGTCCTTAAACAACTTTACTCATCACCTTTTAATTCTGGCCCCAACACAGCAGCCTATGTTTTAAAAGGTCTATTTCTCCCTGGTCTTTGTCCATTATACACATCAAAAATAACTTAAAAACAAAAACACAAGGGGGCGCCATGCTTCATATGTTACCTAAATGTTAAAATGAGAACTTACAAGAAAAATTATATGAATATGTATTTTTACCTCTTAGAAATAAAAAGGCAAAAGAAAAAACTTCATAGATACCTTATAAAAATACAGCTATATTAAACTGCAGCGTTCTATATACCATTTCTGAAATGTGTTTTAAATTAGTAGTTGCATAAATAAGTGCCAATTATCTTATTCTTCAATTATTCCTTGCGATTGATCAGTCTTTCATATACTGAGACTGTTCTGGAAGGCTTTACCCAGTCGACATGTGGCGGTGGTTTAAAGATTAGACATGGGGAACACAAAGCCTAAAACTTGACATTGTCACTAAAACAAAAATTGAATTCCTAAATCCAAGCAATCAAAAGATGTTTATTTTGTATAGAAAGATCTGTAAAAAAATAATTTTTCAAACAGCTTTACTTTCATAGAGAAAACTTTCTACAGAGGTTGACTAAGATTTTAATATTTTAAATTGTACCATCATTAAATAAGGTGGGACACCGTATGAATTTCATTGCACTGAAAGAAATGCAAAGCATTTTTGTTTTTTTAATATAAAGTATACAGAGCATTCTAGTCAACTACAGCTGTGTTACAGCTATGTGTTCTTTTGGATTTGGTCCAAAGAAACCTGAGTCTGTTTCCAGAGAGAATGAAAAATGTTATAGACACCTGATCAGTTACTCCTCACTGAAGGATGCACAAAAATAGCGTTCCCTGTCAATCCCACTGAATCCAGTTTCCCAACACTGATGCTTTCCTTTCCCTTACTCCCACCCCAGTTCAGTTTGGGCTCCACGTTCAGTTCTCCAATCACAGGCATCCAGATTTTCTTCATGAACACATAGATCCTGTGGTCAGATCAACTACCCAGTTTTCCAGTATGTCATCACCTCTTCTGTTCCCAGATCTCGGCCATATTTAGGTCCAAATCTTTAAGGCCTTTTAAGGCTTGAAGATTTCCAGTGTAAAAAGCTACATCTGCTGTGACCAACCTAAACAGTGAAGAGAAGATTATTTTTAAGTCTTACAGTTTCTATTTATATAATTAAAACGGCAATGCTCACAAAGTCAAAATCTTATCCAAGCTCCTAAAATACTATTTAAAATTCAGATTTCCTAAAGGTCAAATGTCAACATATTTCTCTTAACATTTTAAGACCTACTATCGTATATTTAGGGATGGAATGCTTTATTTTTATTTTAACAATCAAAATTTGGAAAAAGGAATAAACCAATGCATGTTGGAGTCAGTTTCATAATAAATTCTGGCCAGTAAAGTGATTAAATCAGATTTATATGAAGCCTGAATTAAAATATAGAGAAGATTAGCAGGTTAAACTAAAATGTTTTTGACGGGTTGTCACTAGGGTATTCATGTATGTGATAAAAACAGTGAAATCAAGGCAAAGGTATAAAGGCTGGGACTTAACCTACTACTGGATAGAAAACTTGACACTGTTAATCAATAAGCAACATTTGATGAAAAAGGAAAGAATTACCTTTTGAATCTGGAGCTGCCTATACCAAAAAGAGTGCTTCCTTTAAACACTGAACTATTTAAGAATCACTAGGAATTATTTACCCTTTGACTCACTAAAAAAAAAAAAGGAAACATGCCTTTTTTTTTTAAATGCCATATAAATGCTAATTTGATGTTACTGCTTTGTTCAATGGCAATTTCACATTTTTTTAATGTGCTATATTTTGAGGCTTAGCAGAAAAAAACCTGGAAAATGTCTTAAGAATTGGATTAAAAAAAAACAGAACAGTTTAATCATGGATGGCAGATTTTTTAATCGTTTGTGAAAGTAAAGGGCTCGTTTTTAATATTAATGTCTGCAGGGTAACAATGATCCCCAGCCCTCACCCATAAAATATCTCAGGCAGGACAGGGAATGACCTTATACATGATTTTTTCCCAGTGTGGCAATCAGGTCCTTAGGGCAGATGAGTGATATGTCTTTATGTAGCTCATTTGAAAAAACTATACTTTTTCAAATGGGCAATGAAAATGTAATTGTGAAATAATGGGTCTGAATTTCCTAACATCAGTACACAGTGGGACTTTTCCTTGTGGAAAAATGAATGAAGTTCAACTCTGTATAAAATGTGCAGCTTTCAACTTGGTCTCAACCAACATAACTTATTTATAGTCACATCACGCTGGTTTGGTGTAGAGTGACTTGAGGTATTCATGCCTTGCAAACAGTGTGCAATAAATATTGATAGGATAAATGAAGCTCTTCCTCCTATTATACAGAAAGAAGCACAGTCTGAAATTCAAGGAAGTATCGAATGATAAATTTTTAACTATGAGTTAATAATCTAACAACCAACAATTTTCTAATGACTATCTTTTTTAAAATCCTAAGGTCAAATGCTTTACAAAGAAATTCTAGTTTAGGACAAGGATGTTCTCTTGGTGGTGAGCTACAAATAGGATTCTATAGTCATTAAGTGTGCAATGGTACACACTGGGCTCCCAGGTTCCATGTCAGGAACATGAGAGTCAGTGAAGCCCTAGTTCTCCGTGGCCACCTGAGTGACCTCCACACACCAGAATGAAGCAGTTCAAGTTAGTCCTTCAAACCACCTTAACCTGATCATAAAGGACACTGCTTACAACCATTATTTGGGAGCTGGTTTCTCAAATCTTCCAATTTACATATACTTTTCTGTGGATTTAATCTTTCTTCCTTCTTTTTTAACCTTATATATTATTTTTTTTAATCATTTACTAATTTACCTTTTCCTTTAAAATGGTATTCAGAAGTACTGGCAGCCTACAGGAGTAAAAGCATAGGCTGTTGAGTCAGGCTTCCTGGAGCTGATCCTGCTCTGCCACTTTTGTGTAATCGCAAGCAATTTACCTGACCTCTCTGTGTCTCAGTTTCCTTATTTCTAAAATGATGATAAAGATCAGAAGTAAGAAAATGCACACAAAGTGCCTGCTGGCCTCTGGTACCTGGCACAGAAGACAGGTTACCCTCACTAACAGAAGAGGCTGTTACTTCGCCTTTCTAGTTGCTGGACCAACACCTACTGACACAAATGACCCACAAGGAAAGCATTACTTTAGAAATCAAGGAGCTGGGTACATTTCAAATAAAGAATCTTATTATCCAGTCCAGTCTTTCTTAAACTTGGCCATAGTGATGATTCAGGAGAATGAATTACTAGGAAAAATGTCTCTCTAAATTGCTCCCAATTGTGATTGTCTAGGAGGAAATAAATGGTCTAAATTTCATGACTCCAGATGCATATGCCTTACTAGCCAATCTGAAAATGGTCTTCACAGCTGTTGAAGAAAACAGGTAATAACAAGCATTTTGATACCACATTACAGGTTGTAAAGTGCTTTCACTTAGAAATCACCCCAGAAGATAGGTACTATTATCCCATTTTACAAATGGAGAAGTTGAAGCAAGGCTGGCTGTTGTGGGCCTGGTGCAGGTGGTGAGTGTGCATGCGGCTGCATGCTGGCAGGACTCTCGCTCACTCTTGGCAGCCTCAGCTTTTACACCTTTACCTGGGTGATGGGCTCAGTTGAGCCAGGAAAAGGTGGATGCCAAGTTTTACCCAATCTGTACAAAGTACTAAAACGGGCAAAGTACCTTAACCCCATCTTTCCATGAGTAATTCCCAAGAGGCAGGAGGGATGAGTGATTAGGCACTTCTGATTTCTAAAAGAGTAAGAATATATTTCTCCTGCTTTTAATTTAGTTTTACGAATAAACTGGTATCTTACTGCATCATTCCTATGAAGGTTGAACATACTTTTTCAAGTGTCTGATCTCAATCTGATTTTAACTCTTATGTCTTCTATATACTCCCTCAGATAACAGAAACACCAGGCTCCAAGCATTTAAATAAAAATATTAATAAAAAGTTTGATTCTTAAAAATGTAGCCCATAGTAAGAGATGTTGATTTATAGGTTTGTCAAGAGGAAATCTAGCTTAATTTCAGTATTGAATGCACAAGTAAATTCTGGATTGCAGGACTACATGGGGGCAAGATGTTGTAAGCACTCTTTATATCTTAATATTTGCATTACTGTTTAATTTATAAATAACTGTTATGTATTTAACATTTCAACCTTCATCACATGGCATAATTTTTACTTGAAACTCAACTAATTAAAAAATTTAATGAGAGTCTAAATGTAATAAGATGGTCTAATAAGTACATCAACTAAAACTGACAACAATGATTCAGTAAAGAACAAAACTGTACAAAGATAAGATATCAAATTAACATAAATCTCTATTTTCATACTATCAGTAGCTAAACGTAATTATTTATAGTCTACACAAGAAAGTATGTAAATATGAAATATGCTTTCCACTAAAGTTGCAAAATTTTCTTCGATAAAAGAGAAAAAGCTAAGCAAAGCAAATATTTCTAATAACTAACCAACAAACGATTGGTATGAGAGCTTCTTCTTGTTGTTGTTATGTGCCATTGAGTCAGACCTGACTCACAGAGACCCCTCCTTGGGTTTCCAATGCAGTATCACTATGGAAGTAGATTGCCCTATCCTCCTTCCGAGGAATGGCTGGTGAGTTTGAACCGCCAGCCTTCTGGTTAGCAGTCTAACGCCTTAGGCACTATGCTACCAGAGCTCCCGGGTATGAGAGCATATAAAGAAAACCACCACCAACAAAAAGATTAAAATGCCCAAGAGAAAAATGAGCAAAGAATACAAACAGGCAAAATCTGAGATGAGGGCACCTGAATTAGCAATAAACAGAATCATCAACTAGGAAAATATGAATCATAAAAAGATGGCATTGTTCCTCATCAGACTGGCAACAATTAAACAATCTAACAACAGCAAACACTGGCAAGATATGGGGGAATAAACTCTCACAAAGTACTGGTGGGAGTGTAAACTCCTTACAGCTACTTTAGAGGATATTCTAGGAATACCCAATAGCATGAAAAAGTATAGGTAGTCTGATCCCCTTAGCATAGCTAAGTAGACATATAGTATAGCCAGTAGACATAAATAAGGAACCATGTATGTGTCATGGCTGTAATGGAAAAAAAACAACCACCTAGAAATCTATCACTAGGGAAAATGGATAATTTTAACATGGTGATTCATGCAATGGAACATTATCCAGTAGTCAAAAAGTGAGTTACTTCTGTATCAAAAGAGAATAATCAGTAAAAATGTCAAATGGAAAAAAGCAAGCTGTATATGTACAATTTAACACACATAAATTTACAAAATAGCACTACATAACTTTCATAGATACAGATGAGAGGACTGAAAGGACACAGGCCAAATTCTCTAAAAATGCTGCCTAATAGCTGGGTCAAGAGGTATTTCACTTCATCTGAAATGTCATGTCTCTTACATAATTTTTTTTTCAAGTGAAAGTGACAAATGTTTATAATGATCAATTCTGGGTAGCAAGAATACCAATATTTTATCATTCTCTATGCCTCTGTATTTTAAAAATAGAGAAAGACAAATTCATATTAGAAAGAAAATGTATGTACATTTGTACAGCTACTTCAAGAACAAAAATTCCTTTGAAGCAGGTAGTTCATTATGTCCTAGGCTAGAGTCAGAGGTTAAGATTTCAAGGAATCCTATCTTTCAAGAGATCATTAAAAGATATGAATAGACAAAGAATTCATTTCTATGAAAATGTGACAGTGAGAATCTTCAAGGTAGGACTGACCCTCAAAGTTGTATTAACAAAATAACTGGCAGTGAGTTAGGCTGGATGCTTCAGAACTAATGGTCTGAGAGGAGCAAACCAATCAACCCAGATTTAGTTACGGGAATAAAAGTAAAAGGGTGTGAGTGGGGTGGGCCCTGGAAATATTAGTAGTTTTACTGAACACTCCCTTTAGGGTACAGTATACATTATATCAAGAGATTCCAAGTTCTTAATATGCTATTATCTTTTCAGGAAAAAAAAAGTTGAGTAGCAGGTACCATTTTGCACGATACATTTGAATCACCAGACAGAGGTTTTTACAGTATCACCCATGTGGTTTTGCTGGAAATATCTGATTATTTGGTGTGATGCTATTAAACTAATGTTGATTGTCTTAGGAGTAGTCATGGTGTTATGCTTCTACGGGAGGTCACCATTTTCAGAGCTGCATGCTAAAATTTTAGGAGTCAAATTTCACGTGACTTCAGCCTAGTGTAGGAGCTCTGGTGGCTTAGTACCTAAGGTACTTGACTGCTAACCAGAAGGGTAGTGGTTCAAACCCACCAGCCATTCCTTGGAAGGAAGGTTGAGCAATCTACTTCCGTAGTGATATTGCCTCAGAAATCCAAGGAGGGGTCGCTATGGATCGGTTCTGACTTGACAGCAGTGAGTCTGGTTTGGTTTTTTCAGCCTAGTGTGTGTGTGTGTGTGTGGGATGGGGTACAGAGCATGGGTGGCAAACTTTTCACAGCTGGTGTATCTAAGTGAGAGGTGTTCCATGTTCACTGTACCACTTTCAAATTTTTCCATGGCTTTGAAATTTCTAAAAATATCAAATAATTCTTATAAAAAGAAGAACCAGGTGATAATCAAGGAAGAGAAAACTCAGATTTTTGCACAAAACTCTTTTAAGTCTGCCTGGCTGACAGATTCAGCTGTCTGAAGTTTGCAAATAATTTTTAAAGAATCAGTTCAGTGTACTTCTTTTCTAATGGCAGAGTCAACTTCTGACTCCAAAATACTGTTTTCCTTTTTCCATATGTTCCTATAAGTTTGAAATTTAAGCCTGAAATTCCTTTAATAGGGGGAAAAAAAGATTTTTAATGTCTAAAAATGCATGGTAGGTAATGAATGCACTAAGGAAATAATTTTAAGGTATAGCTAAATGGTCAGTGTTTTACATTTTATAAAAATTTTTCCCCATATCTTTACCTATGCTGTTCTTCATAAAAGTCTTGTGGGGAAAATGTTTATTGTCATCTCTATTTTTAAAGTTAAAAAAATTAGATTCAGAAAGGGTAACAGATTTGCTCAAAGTTGGATACCTAGTAAGTAGCAGAACTAGGATTTAACCCAAGTTCTCTTACTCCAAATCCTATGTGTTTTTCTTTTAGATATTATACTGTTTCAGCAGTAATATATATAAAATGTTCAATATATGTATACACACACACACACACACACACACAGTTCTATATACAGATGGTTCTACACTGTTTTTCATAACCCTGTGAAGGAAATAAGATTTTCTCCTTATTTTATAAATGAGGCACAGAGATTAGGTCACTTTCACATGGTCACAAAGCTACTAAATGGGATTTTGAGTACTGTTTGGATAAAAGGAACACTACAGGGTACCTAAGAAGGACTATTAACCCACACAGCCTCAAAACAGATAAATATAGTCAGTTATGTAACTGACCATTTATAAACCACTTTATATAATCTCCACGGGAGGGGGGCAGAGGAAAGTATAAGGTTGCTTATTTCACAATTATGGGCCCAGGCATGATTACAGCAGACAAGAACAGCATTAGGAATAAAAATCAACTAACAAAACAATTTGAAATGGGAACAGTATGTAGAAAGGTAAGTTAAAAACATACCCATTTTGAGGTCCTCCATCATTTATCACATTTAAGTGAGATAACTGCTTTTTCAAGTGTAGTTTGTAACTTGCATTAATCCTTAAAAACAACATCTGGAAAAGAAATAAAACTAAGTTCTATTGAAATAGAAGACGTAAGTATCTGAGAGTCATTGATATTATTTGAAGATTTTTAAAAAATTGTTATTTTGGCATATCCTTTTAAAATATTCCTTTGAACGTATTTAATTCCTATTTTACTATATTTTTTTTTTCCTTGGATAAAAGCACATTTTCCCTTCTCAGCAATATTCCTTTTAGTGATAAAACTTCTGCCTTTCTGCACCCTGGAAGAATTCTGGCATATATAAGTGGGATCAACGATGAAAGATTAAAAAAAAAA
>NW_006922561.1:338604-340170 GCF_000298275.1 Orycteropus afer afer
TTAAAAAAGCCACAATGGTAGAGAGAAAAGATACCTTCATACTCCTAAACTAGTAAAATTAGATTTTTAATGCAATGATTCGATATTTCTTTGGAAAATATTTTACCTAAAATTATATCTAATTAATCTATGGAAAGTATTTTTTGGAATAATGTATATTTTCTATTGTCTATATTTATATTTTTCTGTGTTTGCATATACAGGGATCCCCCCACTTTTCAAAAGTTACTTTAAGCCACTTCACTTTTACAGAAGACCTACATTAGAACCTGTTTTTGCTAACTGAAAGAAATATGAAGAGGATTTTCACTTTTACAAAAAAAGGGCCAAATTAGTGTTCAGCCTTTGTTTTACAGAGAACTGTTAAAGAGGCAGTACACACCCCAAGCAGCAAGAGTGGCATTGCCAAGCTCCTTCCCCGGGAACTACACTTGGCATCAAGCTGCCATAGCTTTCAACTGTGTCTGTGAACACTGTATGTTAGTGTTATTTTAGGTTTTATGTATTATATGGTATGATTTGGTAGGCTATTTTTTGGATCTGAGAATACTCAAGATTTTTTTCCCATATAATTAATAGTAATTGCTTCTTTGCTTTACACCATTTTGGCTTATGAAAAGCTTCTTAACACTCTACATTTGGAGAGCAGGGGAAACATGTATATGGAAAAGTCACTATGAGTCAGAATGGAGTCAATGGCAGTGAGTTCGTCTGCGTATGAGATGGAAGTCTGAAGCGGTATGGAAAAGGAGAGCAGCAGAGCAAGAGAAGGCGAGCATCACTAAGAGAGCTCCTCTCTGCTCCAAAATGCTTTATGTATCCTATCAATTAGAGATAAATCTAAACAAACAAACTTGTCTGAATAGCGAACACTCCACTGAACGCTAAGTTCATTTGTCATATAACAAATAGGCTCCTGTGATAATAATGTATCATCCTACAATTAAGCTTGAATGAGATTACCTGGTACAGAAGATGGGAAAAAAAGGAATACTAGAACTTTTTAAGTGCTAGGAAAGGGAAATGAAGGTGGTAGGAGTAGAGGGGTATCTGAACAGTTAAGAAAACTCTGTGTTCATATTTATGTAGAGGAGACAAAGTAGGAACAGAGAATGGGTATTTCAGAGGTGAGAGGGAGATGAGAGGTACCAAAGACTCCCCAGCATTTTTCCTGGGTTTTGCCTACTATAGATCACATTACATTTGGTACAGGTCAGTGAAATCCTTGATGAGATAGATTGACACGCTGGCTGCAACAATGAACTCAAGCAAGCAAGCAAACAAAACAACGGCTCCAACATACCAGTGATTATGAGAATGGCACAGGGCTGGGCAATGTTTCATTCTGTTATACATAAAGTTGCCATGAGTCAGCAACTAACAATAGATCACTTATGCTGATCTAACAAACAAACACAAACAAAAAAGAAAAACCAAACTCACTGCCGTGGAGTTGAATCCGACTCATAGAGACCCCTCCTTGGGTTGCCGAGGCAGTATCACTACGGAAGTAGATTGCCCAACCTTCCTTCCGAGGAGTGGCTGGTGGGTTTGAACCACCAGCCT
>NW_006922561.1:341009-368164 GCF_000298275.1 Orycteropus afer afer
CTACTTCCGTAGTGATACTGCCTCGGAAACCCAAGGAGGGGTCGCTATGAGTCAGGTCTGACTCGACGGCACATAACAACAACAACAACAACAACTGCATTTAGGGAGCTCTGGTGGCGTAGTGCCTAAGGCACTTGACTGCTAACCAGAAGGCTAGTGGTTCAAACCCACCAGCCACTCCTCGGAAGGAAGATGAGGCAATCTACTTCTGTAGGCACACAAACAACAACAACTGTATTTAAGGTGTAATTAAGGTATATTTAAGCCCTAATTCCCAGTACCTGTGAATGTGACCTTATTGGAAATAACAGTCTTTGTAGATGAAATGATTTAACATGAGGTCATACTAGAGTAGAAAACCAAACTGACTGCTGCCAAGTCGATTGTGACCCCCTCCTTGGGTTTCCAAGCTGGTATCTCTATGGAAGTAGATTGCCCAATCTGCCTTCTGAGGAGTGAATGGTGGGTTTGAACCGCCAGCCTTCTGGTTAGCAGTCAAGTGCCTTAGACACTACGCCACCAGAGCTCCTATGCTAGAGTAGGGTGGGCCCTAATCCAATGATTGATATGCTTATATAAAGAGAGCTAGAAAAACAGACAGACATAGAAGAAACTCTGTCTCCAATATGAAGAGATTAGAGTTATGATGTCATAAACCAAGGCACACCTGGGCTACGAGAAATTGGACCGGACAAGGAAAAATCTTCCTCTAGACTCTTCAGAGAGAGCATGGTCCTGGCAACACTCCAAATTCAGACTCCCAGTCTCCAGAACTGTGAAAGAATACGTTTCTGTTGTTTGAAGCTACCTAGCATGTGGTTCTTTGTTACAGCAGTCCCAGGGAATGAATGCAGCTTCAAATGTGATCTGTGCTACAGCTGCCAGTCTTGAGAATCTTTCATTAATTAGCCTAATCCACTTTGAGGAAGCCAGCCTAGCTTGGTGATTAAGAACACAGGCTGCTTCAGTTTTTAAGTCAGACTATGTGAAGATGAGCGAGTTACTTCTCTGTATCTCAATGGGCTGCTATGTGGATTAAAGAAAAGTACAAAACAGTGGCTGGCGACAAAGTAAGTACTAAATAAATGCTAGCTACTAATCTGGCTCAGTGCATAATAAGAATCATTAAAGCAGGTCTTTCAAATTAACAGAAGTTTTAAAAATAGGATCTTAAGAATGTGTCAACTTGATTATGTCAGATATCAAGCTAACTCTGTTAGAATTAAAATGTTCTTTTTCTTTTATAGGGACGCCAATGCAGTAATCATATTTATCCTTCCTAAAGTAAGACTTTTTCAATACCTTTCTATCCTAAAAATTAAACAACTCAATTCATTACTATACTTTTATGTCGAACAATATACTAGTATAATTTAGATAATTTTAGAATTCACGCAGCTTCAATTATATACCACTTATTAACAAGACAAATTTGGGTAAACAATTATATTGAAACTTACTAATTTTATATAGTTCGTTAAAATGTGCTAGGTTCCAATACAATGCTGCTTAGAAGAACTAACGTGACTGAACCAAGACTAGCAAAGTTCTCTATAAATATCCTCTCATCTTTTCTTACTTTTTAAATAAAAGCTTTGAAATACAATTGACACACCATAAAATTCACCCTTTAAAGTATATAGTTCATTGGTTTCAGTGTATTCATAGAGTTGTACAACCACTACCACTATCTAATTCCAAAATATTTTCATCATTCCCAAAAGAATTCGAGCTAAAAAAAAAGCAAACAAACAAAACTTACACACATCACTGTCAAACTGCAGAAAATCAAAAACAAAATCTTGAAGGCAGAGGAAAAGGAAACATCATAAAGTAGTATTCAGGAACAAGGAATTAAAGCAGACTTCGTGTTAGAAATTATATAAGCTAAAAGACAAGAGACAGAATTCTAAACCTACCAAAAAGATCTTCCAGAAATGATGGAGAAATAAAGACTTTTTCAGACAAAAAACAAGAAAACTGTCTGCAGACCTTCTAGTGTTAAAGGAAGTTCACCAGGCAAAATGATGATATCAGATGATCCACACAAAGTAGTGAAGAGCACCAGAATTTGTGAAAATGGGGGTAAATAAGACATTTTTTTTCTCACTTTAAAGGAGTTCTGGTGGCACAGTGACTAAATCATTTGACCGCTAACCAGAAGGCTGGCAGTTCAAACCCACCAGCCACTCCTCGGAAGGAAAACTGGGCAATCTACTTTCATAGTGATACTGCCTCAGAAACCCAAGAAGGGGTCGTTATGAGTCGGATCTGACTTGACGGCAGTGAGGTTTTGTTTTTTTTTTGGTGTTTATAGGATAATTGTCTAAAGCAAAAATATTAACAATGCATTATAATATAAGTATACAAAAGTATACTGTTTTCACACACTACATGGGAAGTTGTATAGTAGTAAGTTGTATAGTAGTATTATTTGAAGGATACACTTATGTCAATTCTGGAAACAAAATGTAATTTTAAAAATATTCAATTAATCTAATAAAAGAGAGGAAAACAGAAAACTAGAAAGTATTTTGAATGAAATAAAAATAAAAGCACAATATATCAACATCTGTGGGACACAGCTAAAGCAAAGCATAGAAGGAAACTAGTAACATTTAAATACTTATATTAAAAAACAAGAAAGTTTTTAAATCAATCATCTAAGCTTTCACTTTGCTTAAGAAACTAGAAAAAGAACAGCATATTAAATTCAAAGCAAGTTAAAGGAAAAATACAAATAGGAGTAGAAAACAAACAGAAAGAGAGAGAGAGATAGAGATTAATGAAACCAAAAGTTGGTTCACTGAGAGATCACCACAAGTGATAAACTTCTAGCCAGACTGACCAAAAGGGATAGAAAAATAACGAAGAGAGATTAAGATCAAGAGCAAGCTAGAGAGAGGAGACACAAATTATAATCCTACCAATACCATGAAAGAAACAGAAGGTCACACAACTTCTGGCAGACAGTAAAAGAATAAGGGAATGGTTATGAACAAATAATGTATATAAATTCAATAACATAATGAAGTAAATTCACTGAAGGAAAAACTTCCAATGGTAATTTAAGAAGAATTAGATTACCCACACTATGCTATATGTATTAAAAAGACTGAAATTATAGTTCAAAGCCTTTCCACAAAGCAAACACAAGGAGAAGGTGGCTACCTTGGTAAATTCTACAAAACATTAAAGGAAATATTAATAGAAATTCTATATAAATTGTTCCCCAAAATAGAAGAATACTTTCCAACTAATTTTATGAGGCCAGCATTACTTTGTTACCAAAATCATACAGACACATACATACACACACCCTCCCTACAGACCAATATGTCTCACGACTATTGCCATTGTTAGGTTGGTTGGTTCCGAATCATAGTGGTCCTGTACCATCCTCACCATTGTTGCTACACTTGACCCCTTGCTGTAACCATGTTAACACATCTAATTGAAGGTCATCCTCTTTTTTACTGACCCTCTACTTTACCAAACATGGTATCGTTCTCTAGGGACTTGTCCCTCCTGATAAAATGTCCAAAGTATGCAGACAAAGTCTCACCATTCTCCCTTCTAAGAAGTATTCTGGCTGTACTTCTTCCAAGACAGATTTGTTCATTCTTCTGGCAATTCACAGTATATTCACTATTCTTCATCAACACTGTACATAATTCAAATGCATTAATTCTTCTACTGCCTTCCTTATTCAATGTCCAACTTTTAAAAGTATATGAGGGGACTGAAAATACCACAGCTTAAGTCAGGAGGACCTTAGTCCTCAAAGTGACATCTTTGTTCTTAAACACTTTAAAGAGGTTTTTTGAAGCAAATTTGCCCAAAGCTCTACATTGTTTTCTTGACTGCTGTGTCCATGGGTACTGATTGTACATACAAGTATAATGAAATCTCTGACACCTTCTATCTTTTTTCCATTTATCATGATGGTATTTACTGTTCAGCTGTGAGGATTTTTGTTTTTCTTTATGTATAAACCATACTAAAGGCTGTAGTCTTTGATCTTCATCATTAAGTGCTTCAAGTCCTCTTCACTATCTCTCATGATACCCCATGGTGGTTAAATTTGTGTGTCAACTTGGCTGGGCCTGGTTGAGTAGCTGGGCAGCTGGATGTAGTATTCCCCATGATGAGACTGGTAATCAACTCCATGGTGGAATCTACTGTGAGCAGCTGAGTAGCAGCCTTAGGGATATGGTCTGCTTCCTGTATATAAGCAGAAGCCTTGGGGAACAGTCTCTAGCTTATGGCACGCTTGAACTCTGCATGTAGCTGTGTCATTGTTCAGCAGCCTGCCATGCTCTGCTGACCTTGGGACTTTCAATGGACCTGAATTGATGGCCAGCTGTGTGGTTTGGTAACATCAGGACTGTGCCTTTTTACTTGTCAATGTTGGGCTTGTCAGTCTCAGCAGCCAGCAGCTGTCTGAGTGGAGAAAAGCCTCTAGCTTCAGTGGGCCAGAAGCAGGAGGCAGCGCTGAAGCCCAAGGTTGAGGGGCTTTCACCCAGCCCCTAGAGCCTGGCACTTTGAACTCAGACTTAAAGCCTCCAAACTATAAGAAAATAAACTCCTGTTTGTTCAAGCCATCCCATTTTTGGTATTTTCTGTTAGAGCAGCACAGAGATAACCGATACACCCACAAAATTCCTTAACAAAATGTTAGCATATAAAAAAGGATAATACATCATGATATGGCCAAATGGGTTTATCCCAGGAATGTGAGGTTAGTTCAACTTTCAAAAGTCAATGTAATTCAGCATATCAGACCAAGAAAGACCATCTCCATAGGTGCAGACAAAAATGTTTGACAAAATTCACCATCTGTTCATGATACAAGCCTCTTAACAAACTAGAAATAGAAGGGAACTTCCCTTGGTCTAATAAAGGCAGCTATAAAAACTATAGCTAACATCATACTTAATAGATGACCACTTTCCCCCCCATATGGGAAAAAGCAAGCATGTTTGTTCTTACTACTTCTATTACACATTGTACTGAAGGTCCTAGCCAGTGCCACAAGTCAAGAAAAAGAAGTGAAAGGCAGACAGATTGAAAAAGATGTAAAAGTTCTTTATTTGCAGACCTGTTTGGGTAAGTAGATAAATTTACACAGTAGCTGCAACAATAGGATCAAACAGCAACAATTTTGAGAATGGTACAGGACTGGGCAATGTCTCATTTTGTTTTACATGGGGTCGCTTTGAGTCAGAGTAGACTCAATGACACCCAACAACAACAAATTATACCTCAATAAATCTTACTGAAATTGCTTAGCTTTCGACCGGTAGTTAAAGCTCTCTACTAGCTTTCCAGCATATTTCCCATTCCTCTTCTGTTCACCCACCCTAATACATTAGCTAAATTGAACTACTTGCTTTTGTTATTATTAATAGCAAAATCATTAGCAGTCAACATTAACTAGGACTTGCCATTGTCAAAGACAAGATAAAAGCATTCCACATATATTACCTCATTAATCTCCACTTCAATCTTATGAGGAAGGCTCTTTTTAAAGACAGAAACTGACACTTAGGAGATTAATAATTTGCCTAAGGTCGTTCAGAGGCTAGTAAGTGACAAAGCTTGGATTTGAATTTAAGTCTACCTGATTCCAAAATCCTCACACAAAATTTCTTTATTCCTTCTTATTATTCCTACCAACATGTCTGCTCATGCTGTTATCTCTGCCCAAAATATCTCTTTACTTCAACTTCAATTGCTCTACTTTTACCTATCCTTAAAAGCAAAACCAATACTCATGTCTCATCCATACAGCATTCCCAGATCTTCCTCCCTAGTTGGCAACCACCTCTCCAAAAGCATTAGAAGGAAGCTCCAGTGGCACTAAATCAACTCCTTCATTGTGACACTTTCTATCTTCTGCTATAGTTACTGACACACTTCTTCTACTAGATACTTTGCTACTTGAGGACGAGATACAAGGCTTGTTCACCTCATATCTCCCTCAGTTTCCTAACACAATACTTTGCACATAACTTACTAAATGAATGAATGATAGCTGGGACATTAGCTAGTAGTACAATTAGATCTAACACTTCATTCTACACAAGCAATGGCACCCTTATTTATTAGCTTCTTAGAATATAACTCTGTCTTTCTTTCCCAAATTTTCAGAGAGAAAATGAAAGCTAAAAACTAAGAGCCAAATCCACAGCAAATACTGTCTGTCTGCTCTCTTGATATGAATTAAAAACAGTCAAATCCTTGGGGAATGCATGAAAGCAAATGGGGCAGAAGTGGCAAGGAGAGACTTGTTAATATGCCAGGGGTAACAGAAATCATCAATGGGGAAGACAGTAAAGAAAATATCAAATTGCAAGAGTCCAGCCACATTCTTCAACAAGTCAATGGCATGAAAATGGAAAGGGTGGGGGAGGGGGTCTAGTTTATAAAACACTGGAAGACATCATAACCAAAAGTAATGTGTGGATAATGTATAGGTTTTTGTTTAAACAAATTACTGTACAAAGACTTTTTGGGACAATTCAAATAAGGATAGTTAAGTAGTAAATGATACTTAAGAATTACTGTTAATTTTGTTTGGTGTGAAAACGGTAGTGTGGTTATATTTTGTTGTTATTAAAGAAAGCGGCTTTACTTTTTAGAAATGCATACTTAAATATTTACAGATGAAATATCATAATGCCTCAACAAACTTATTTTAAAATATTTCAGCAAAAAAAAAAATTTAGTAACTATTAAATACAAGTGATGAATAAATAAGAAACTCATTAAACAATTCTCTTTATTTTTTGTTATGGGGAGAAAAAAATAAAAAGATAAAGTTTAGCCAGAGTCTCAGTTGCTGTTTAAAAACTCTGGATGACCATAATAACAGATTAAAATCACTGTTTTCTGTTTTGCTTCCCTGTATTCTATAGTCTATTACTACTTCTGTTATTTGATATTTACTTTACTGTTCTCATTCCTATCCCCTTCCAGATGGTACATTTCTTGAGGGCAGACACATATGTTTATTTTGTGTACCCAGAAGAATGTCACGTATCAAAAAAGAAAGAAGTGGAAAAGAAATGCTTTTAAATTTAGCTTGTACTTGAATTCATCTTATATTTGGTACCCATCTAGAAAATAGAACATTTCTAAACAACAATAATTTTTTTCCAACCAAAACTAAAATTTAACATGCATACCAAAGGAGAGGTATTTTTGCATATAACTATAAATTCCTAAATTTCTTCAAAGTAGAGTATAAAGTATCCATGTCGTCTATCAATTACACAAGAGGTTCTCAAAATATGGCCTGGGGAAACCTCTGGGAGTCAGCATTCCTTTCCAGGGATCTGTGAGCTAAAAACGATTTTCATAATAAGATGTTATTTATCTTTTTTTACTCTCATTCTCTCATGACTGCACAGTGGGAACTTTGAGACTATGTGTGACATCATTCTGAAGTTTAATGGAATGTGTTTGTGTATTCTTGTGTTTTAAAAATGTCTTAGTTTTCACTACTAATATGGTATTTACTGATAGATACAACTTGCATAGACAAAAATTTTTTGGGGTCCTTAAATTACTTAAGAGTGGAAAGGAGTCCCAGGACCCAGAACCTTGAGAACTGTTGAGCTACACATATGCAACTTTATTTTCCAAGCATTTCTTTATCACTGTCATCTTCAAAGGATAAGTACATGTTTATATGTGTGAATGGCACCATTTTATCCTGTGTCCTTTCATGATTTTCATGTGCCTCCTATTTAAGAATCTGAAGAATGCAAGTAGAAGAAAAAGCAAATCAAAGTGCTTTGCTTTATAAGGTTACTCTAAACATGCTCTTAAAAGTAAAAAGTATAATCTGAATAAAACTTCAAACACATATATTTGTGTTTGAAATGTCTGCTTTCTCGCTAGGATATGGATTGAAGAATTTAGGGAAAGAAAAGAATGAGAAATATAGCAAAAGCCACTGGAGGTGATCAAATGATATTTTTCTAAAGACACTCTGTCTGTAGCATGTTGAACAGTGTCCCCTGAAATTTATATTCACCCAGAACTTTAGAATATGACCTTGTTTGGAGTAGGACTCTTTGGAGATACCATTAGGTAAGGCTCTCAAGAAAAATCATCCTGGCTTTTGGGTGAGCTTAACTCCAATGACTGGTGTCCTTATAAAGAGGAAGGGACACAGACACAGTAACACAGAGAAGGTCATGTGAAGATGGAGGAAGAGATTGGAATGATGCAGCTACAAGCCAAGAACAGCAAGGATTGCCAGGAGACACCAGAAACTAAGAAGAGGCGAGAAGGATACTTTGCTAGAGCCTTTGGGGGAGCATGACTTTATTGCACCTTAATTTCAGACTTCCAGCCTCCAGACTGTGAGAAAATTAATTTCTGTTGTTTTTTAGTTACTCAGTCTATGGTAATTTGTTACAGCAGCCCTAGGAAATTAATACAATACTACCAAAGTAACTGAGAATTCATTGGGGGACATCACTTCTTTTAATGAATTAATGGGAATGAGAAACAAATGAAACAAATATTGAAATTGATTATCTACAAGGAAAATAATAAAGCACTTCAGCTTCTACATTTTTACTCTGGAAAATAAAGTGACACTTTATCTCAATTTATTTACTTTTTTCCCCTAATCTGATCTTTGTCCTTTCTATTCTATGTCTAGAGGGCTCTCAGACTGAAATCTGTTTTGAAGACAGAACTTATTCATCAATACAGCTAGTGTAAAATTACTTCTGTGTAAGCTTTCCATCATCCTTGGTTCATCCCTACACCAACCCCCTCACCTCTGCCACTAGGAAGATGAGTATCAACTGTTTGAGTAATTTAAACATTTTACTGAGGTATTATCTAAACCCTGAAGAGTTTGATTCGTTAGACAACTATCTGGTAGCCTTGATCACAGGAGATGGTCACATTTTCCTGAAAAAAATTAACAAAATTCTACCAAAAATAAATAATATTCTTCTGAAAATTTTGATTCTCTTTATTACATTTGAAGTTATTTTAAGGACCCTCTATAAAATGAAAAAATCACAATGCCTTTAAGCAAAGACTAGTAATTTTCATAGATCATTACCTTAGATAACAGCTTGTCAAATAAGCTATCCATTATCGCTACAAGCTTAGCTGATATTTCAGCTATGTGGTCATGATAATCCTGTAATGAGAAAAAACATTGTATTTTAAAATCTCTGCTCACATTTATGAAAAATTCAACAATTAAATTTATGAAATTCTGGTAGAAAATATATGAAATAATACCTTAGTGATATGATCAAAATGCCTAAGCATGCTATATTGCTTAGGCTGTAGTCGAGCTTCAAAATGTGCCCGGATCACAGGAATGTAGTGCACAATTAACTGCAAACAGCGTGAAGAAAGAGCTGAAGATCCAGGGAGTGGATATATCATGGAGTAACAAAAAAAGATATTTATTTGACGTTAATTACATATCCAACTAAATACAAAATGTCCATTTTACACAGACCTCAGTTTATGTCATAAAAGAAAAGCACAGTGGCAGAGGGCAACACATTTTATTTTGTTTAAGAAAATCATTTGATACAGAATAATACAATGAACATGATGCTTCCCCATATATTACTCCCAGGACTCAATCCATAAGCATTATTGGTATAAAAAAGCAATTGATTCTCTTCTGATATTCAGATACCTTTTTCCCCAAAGCACTTAATATTACATCTTGATATTTTCTAGAGGGTGCAACCTCCAAATAATTTATACTTTCTATTAGAATGAAAATCCCCCATAACATTTTCCCAGAGGTTAATTTTCATTCATGATAATACATTATGAAAATAAAGTAGCACTTGCCACTTTTCGAGCCTTTTTGGTTAGGCTTATTTTAAAAAAAAAGTAATAACAACAACACAATGAGTATAGCAACATCACTGAACATCTCAGAATATGAATTAAGTGTAAAAATCCATACCCAAATTTTTTGTAGTTATTGTTTTCAGTCCAACAACTTGCAATGCACCAGCTCCAAGAACTAACTGGCAACTTCTTGAATTGAAGTACTAACAAAGGAAGGAGAAAAAAAAATTTATTTATAAGTACGTCTCATATGTTGGCAATATGTTAACAGTTCCAAAAATACATTCCTCTTTCCTTTCATTCATAGACGAAAACAATTTTCTAGTAGAAGATATTACGATCTATTTATGTAAGACAAAAAAAAAAGCAGCTTTCTAAATGATGATATTTAATGTCTGGCAGGGAAAAAGGGTAAGTTATTCCAAAACCCTATTGTTCTAAAACTAATCTTTAATCTGCACTCAAAAAACTAACTCAGTTTTAGACATTTTTACTGGGAAAAACTTTTTAAAAGGGTAAAAAAAATCTTTCTGCACTAATACATGACAACTCAAAGTTCAGGACAGAATTACTTGATAGATTGGAGGTTTGACAAAAATAAAACCTTTTCTCCTTTTCTACCAAGTAAGTCTGCTATGGTTAACTTGAAGTTAAATATGAAATGGCTGAATAAGAGAATCACCACATTTTCATTTTACATCAATGGTTCGGAAAGAATTATTTAAGAAAAATCGCTAACCTTAGTGAGATGAATTTTGTAAAGTTCAGTGAATTCCTTCCATGCACATTTGAAACCAGTCCAGGTTTTTTGACCTAAGAGGCCTCAGTCATGTTCAGCACCTAACGAACAAATCATCTCCTGTCTCCAATGTCATTAACAACTCTACGGGTGTAATGAGGATTCACTAAATGCGGAGTGAGAAGGAAGCAGGCAGCTTTTTTTCCAATATGATGTGATCCAACCACAAACAAATTTCACAAAATTAACATCTTAAAGATATCTTGACCTTGAAATGTCTTAGACCTGAAAGATTAGTCACATTCTAAAGAATTACTTTTTCCAACTATTTTTCATAATGTATGAAATCATACACACCTTCAATAAATCTGACAGACGAGTAAGCATGTCAGTAGTAACAGATGGGATGTTATCTACACACTGGCAATATTCAAGGATAATTCTTATTAAGAGCAATACAGTTCTGGAAGAAAATAGAAAAAAAGATGACCCAGTGGGGTAGTCAGAACAAGAAAAATTAAACTGATTTGGCATATAAAAATCTACTTATTTAACCAGTACACTGGATCTCTGAGGATATATTGATCTTGGTAACAGTTAAAATCTGTGTTTCAATTACTATACAGCAGGGCCTGGACTAGAGTGAGGCAAGAGAAGTATCTAGGGTGCAAAATTTAAGTACGCATTCACTCCCTCTCCAGGGCACACAATTTCAGGGCCAGCTCTTACATGATCCAGAAACTGAGTACTTCCGTAAGTGTTGGGCTGTAGGTGCCTCACTCTTTTCATGTTCTTACTAAGGAAGCCCCTTCGATAAGGCAGGTTTTAGGAATATTAACAAAAAAGCCTACTCACTGTTTCTGATTGTATACTTAGTATATATAGTAGGTCCTCAATCCTAACTGTTGAATTAATGAAGAGAATCGAATCCAGATTTTCTTAGTGAGATGAAAGAGAATCTGTAATGGTTTCTAAGGAGTTAATCAGTAGATTATAAAAGTTTCTCCAAAGATGAGAAAGTTACCAGCTAATTAGCAGAGCATGTCACAAGCTGAAAAAACTCATTACAGAGAGGTTATATAAAATTGAAATTAAGGGACCATGAACCATTCTGAGGCACCTGAGTTCAACAGGATGTTCTACAATGAGAGATCCATGTAAAACTATGTTTTATAAAAGTCTGAAGGGTATCAGGAACTAGTGGTTCAAGAAAGATATTGTCTAGGTTTTTATAAGACCATAACTGTCACACCACATACTACTCTCCATGCATATCCCTAGAGTCTACTTTACTGGACATGAGTCCACTACTTCTCTATTATAATCTTCTTTTGGAAGATATAATATTCCCCCACTTAGCCAATGAATTTAATCTTTGGGAATAGTCTCTTTGCTTAAAGATCCAGAAAGCTCTTTACCTAGATATCCAGAAGGGAATAATAACCATTTCCATCAAGCACATGAAAAAGCAAGATATGGGTAAAGAGGGGAAGCATAATTAGATTGAAGGGATGAGATTATAGGGAGGTTGAAAATAAACTCTGCCTTACCAGGAACAGCAAAGGACTATAAAGAAAAAAAGAATGGAGGCTTTAACTTACAACTTGTGTACTTCAGTGTTGCCTAATATAGATTAAGAAAAAGCATCAAATTTACGCATACTTCTTGAGTACTTATTAGGTGCTGAGAAAAATAAAAATGGTACAACAAGATCCTCACGTGTGAGGAACTAGAGTCTAACCAGGGAGACGTATACATAAATAATTCTAATATACTCTGGTAAGTGCCATAATAGAGGCAACAGACTTACAAGGAGAGGATCATACATTCTTCTGGAGGGAGTGACTGTGGTTGTAAGGATCAAATGAGATCATATGTATGAAAATACTTAAACTGTAAAGTGTTGTTAAGGAATATTAAGATACTATTTTAATCACCTATTTAATAAAAGGCATCTATTATCAGGCAGAAAACACTGAAGTTTATATTTTTCTTTGTTAATGTGAATCAGAGATACAGTTACTGGTAAAAGTAAACAACCTAATGACTCAAATGATGATGATGATGATGATGATGATGATGACGATGATGAAAATAAACCACAATCATCAATTTCTTATTCAATGCTGTTATTGTTTGGTGTCATCAAGTTGACTCCAACTCATGGTGACCCCACATGACAGAAAAGAACTGCCTCATAGGGCTTTCTAGGCTGCAATCCTTAGGAGAACAGATTGACAGGTCCTTCCCCCACAAAGCCAATGGCTGTGTTCAAATCACCAACCTTTTGCTTCGCAGTTGAGCACTTAATCATTGCACCACCAAGGCTCTGTGCTAAATGCTTTATACGTATTACTTGCTTAATTTTCACAATAATTCTACAATGTACTATGCCCCACATTTTATTTTACATATGAGCAAAGTGAGACACAAAGTGAGTCACTAAGTGACTGCCCAAAGTCATAAAGAGCAGCAGAGACCCTGGGATTCAAACTTAGAACAGTCTGACTCTGCAGCCCACAATTTTAACCATCATGCTATTTACACACTAAGAAAGCTATAGGAAAAAAAAGAAACACCCTGGGATAGTAACAATATCATGGAGTCATAATCCCACCCTTACACTGTCTACCTCTAGATTTCTTGTTATATGAGAAAAATCACCCATTTCAATGAAGCCGGTGTAGTCCACCAGATATAACATAGTATATAATATATAAAACAAAAATGAACCCATACCATCTCCTTTAAATTCTTCATAGGATTTAAAATTTTTAATCCAAACTTCCCAAGTCACTTCAAAAAGAAACTATAAGACCTATGTGTAAATAACTGACTCAACTAATAAAGAAAATGTATCACTTACCCAACAACAGCATATTGTTGTCCCTCAACTATGAGAACTTCAGCTGGTTTCCTTTCTTCTGTAGCTAGATGGTAAAACAAATAAATGAGACAAGGGTAACAAAATAATCAAGAAAAAATACTGGGAAAAAGTTGAAGAATAGTTCCTAGTTAGGGCCTGGAAATAATCTCATTTCTGAAAATAAACAGCTACTTCTTGGAAAGTAATCTGGCTGGATGTATCCTGCTGGAAAAATTACTTAACCTTTTTGGGCACCAAATTTTGGTCCATTAAAAGCAGGTAACATAGTGAATCTAAGTCAACAGTGGTGAAATAATATGGGTACAGATAATGAGAATGGTGACACGGTGTGAAGAATGTAACCAGTGTTACTGACTTCTGTATGTAAGTATTGTTGAATGGGTATATGTTCTGCTATGCATATTTTCACAACAATTGAAATTAAAAAATAAAACAGGGACCTTAAAGATTGTTAATTGATCATGCTGGTATTATGGGGTGGGAAAGAGGGCCATTACACTAGTCTCCCAGCTTTGTGTAAGTTTGGGAAGTTTTATTATAATTTTTTCTTTTTTTCCTTAATTGTGATTTGGGTGAAAGTTTACAGAGCAAATTCACTTTCCATACAGCAGTTCACATACACTTTGTCTCATGACATTGACTACAATTTACCACAATGCAACAACTCCCTTCCCACTTCCTCCCAATAGTTACCTCTTCCCTGTGTCCTTCCCTCCCATGCACTCCTGCCACCCAAGCTATGTGCCTGTGCATACACAGCCCTTCTATTCTCCCATGATTGTTCTCTCCAAGGAGTGTATCTACCTAGTGTAAATGTTCACCTCATATGCCTGTCTTTTGTTTGGCTAGAAGCCAAAAATGTGGGTTCAATTCCAGACCTGAAGAGCAGTTAGGGGCTATAGTCTCAGTGGTTCCACCAGGCTCTATCAGACCAGCAAACCGGGTCCCTCTTTTTTTCCTTCAAATGATTCTGAGTTTTGTTCCACATTGTTCTCCCACTCTATCCAGAATCTCCTATGTAGATCTCCCTCTGAGTGGTTGACAGTGTAGCCGGGCACCATCTAGTTCTTTTGGTCTCATAGTTGTATAGGCTGAGGATCACATGGTATACCAGTTGCTTGGACTAAGTGTTTCTATTAATCTTTGGTTTGCTTCACTCTTCTTTGCTCTGGACACAGAGAGACCCATCGTTGCATCTAGATGGCTACTTGCAAGCTTTTAAGATCCCAGTCACTACTCGCCAAAGTAGGAGGTGGAACAATGTTTTGTATAGTATGTTATGCCAATTGAGCTTGATGTCCCCTGCGACTATGGTCCTGAGCCCACAGGATCAACTGCTTGCTTCCTCTGGGTAGCTAGCTGTGGCCAAGAAGTGACTAAAAACACTTTTTTTTTTTTTTTTTTTAACAAAAGCAGGTAACAATGGTTAATGTTAATGATAGAGATAATGATCACAAATATACTCTAGGCCTGGCACATGGTGGATGATCAATAAATAGTTAAAAGAAAAAAAAATTATATATATATATATAGAGAGAGAGAGAGAGAGAGAGAGAGACACGTATATAATGTGTATATATGTGATAATATGTGATACAGAGTCAGTCCTCTATATCAGAGGGTTCTGTACCTGTGGTTTCAACCAACTATGGATCAAAAATATTCAGGGTGGGGGTTGTTGAGCAATTAAGTGGTTAAAGGAATCCCTCAAAGGCTAAGTAAGAGGGAGTATAAAATGCTATTTATATAACATTTACACTGTATTAGGAATTATAAGTAATCTAGGAGCTCTGGTAGCATAGTGCCTAAGGCACTTGACTGCTAACCAGAAGGCTGGTGGTTCAAACCCACCAGCCCTCCTCGGAAGGAAGGTTGGGCAATCCTACTTCTGTAGTGATACTGCCTCGGAAACCCAAGGAGGGGTCGCTATGAGTCGGGTCCGACTTGACGGCACATAACAACAACAACAACAGAGATGATTTAAAGTATATGATAGGATATGTATAGGTTATATGCAAACAATATACCATTTTATACAAGGGACTTGAGCATCAGCAGATTTTGGTGTCTGGGGATGGGTGTGCCCTGGAACCAATCCCCTGTGGATACCGAAGGATGGCTTTATATATACAGTATATATAATAATATACAATATACATATTACTACTGTAAGTTTAGAAAGGCAGAACTAGCATTTCAACTGGTTGTCTTTTATTTATTCTTGGAAAATTAATTTCTAAATTCAATGGAGAGATTTTATATTTAATTCCCAATCTAGAAGTTACTTTATTTCGGTATGTTATTTTTTATGTTTTGAGACAAAACTAAGCATGTTAAAGAAAGAAGAGTGCAATGGACTATTTTCCTGGATTAGGAAAATTAAATAGATTACCATGGCCAGTCATCACACGTCCGCAAATTTCAAGTTCCTTTGAGTTCTAGGATGTGAAGCTTCTACTTCTTCTCTTTCAAACAAAGTTGAGTGTGATGTAACTTCTAATCACAATGTACTATATCTATCAGACTACAAGGAGCTATGGTGCAGTGGTTAAAGCATTTGACTGCTAATCAAAAGGTCAGCAGTTCGAATCCACCAGCTGCTCCTTGGGAGAAAGATGAGGTAATCTACTTGCATAAAGGTGTACAGCCTTGGAAATCCTATGTGGGTAGTTCTATTCTATCCTATAGAGTCTCTAGGAGTACAATCAACTTGATGGCAGTAGATTTGGTTTGGGTTTTGGTCAGACTACATTGTTTTGAACACAGGGGCTGTGTCTTAATCAATTCTCTATACTGCAGAGAGGGAATGGCCTCAAAAGTCAATCTGCTGCACTTAGGATCATGGTCACATGGGATAATTCACTCAACTGGTAAACCATAGTTCTTAAAGTTTATTTTCTATGTCCCAGTATGGTAACTAGGGTCTAGGGTCTTAAAAGCTTATGAGTAGCCATCTAAGATACAACTATTAGATTTTAAAATAAAAGAGAAAGAAGGAAACCCAAGATCAGAGAAGGAATCAGCCTACAGGAGTGTCTACATGAACCACCGCCTCTTCCACCTTGAGTCCAGAAGAAGTAGATGATGCCCAGTTACCATTACTGAATGTTCTGATAGAAATATCATAGAGAAGCCTTCATAAAAAGGGAGGAATATGTAGAACAGACCTTAAAATTCTTTTTTTTTTTTTTTAGAACTTAAAATTCTTAAGAAATCCAGACTTATTGGACCCACTGAGCCTAGAGAAGTCCCAAGACTATGGCCCTGAGTTGCTCTTCAAATCCTGAATTCAAACTATTCCCTGAAGTCATCTTTAAGCTAAGTAATAATTTAGCCCAAAGAGTAAAGGTTATCACTCTTGAACATAGGTTACTTTAAAAAAGAAAAAATACAGAGATAAAGATATACAGATATATGACCAAAGGATCAATAGCTATTTTAGTGCATAGATGAGAAGCCTAGGGGACAGGGAGAATAAATAAATAGAAGTGAAACAACTAGAACAGAAATAATGAGAATGTTGACACAATGTGAACAATTTAACCACTGTTACTGATCATCCTGTCCAGACACTGTGGTGTGGGAGTAGGTTTTTCTATGTATATTTTCATGAGAAATAAAAATTAAAAAAACATTCAATCCACAGAATTTGAATCTCAGCTCTTCTACTTCCTAGCTATGTAAACTCAGGCAAGTTGCTTAATCTCTTTGTACTTCATTTTTCAGATATTTAAAATGGGAATAGTAATAGTGTCTAGATCATTGACCTATAATGAGATAATACATGAAAAGTGTTTAGAACAGTGTATGACAATTAGTAAGCACTCAATATATATTATTTATAAATTCATATGCATTGCCTTTCATGTCCTCAATGCTTAGCTTGTTGTTGTTATTGTTATGTGCCGTTGAGTTGGATCCAACTCATAGCAACCCCTCCTTGGGTTTCTGGGCCAGTATCACTATAGAAGTAGACTGCCCAACCTTTCTTCCGAGGAGTGGCTGTTAGGTTTGAACCACCAGCCTTCCGGACAGCAGTCAAGTGCCTGAGGCACTATGCTACCAGAGCTCCCCAATGCTTAGCTAAGTAGCTAGTAATTCAATACATGTATGGTGTATAAAAGAATAAAAACAAAATATCCTTAAATTGGTTAGAATGAGTTAAATGTTAATGCACTTCTAAGAACCTTCTTCTCTTTCATAACAAAAGACTGGGGCAGAAGCAGGTTATGTGAAAGAAACCTTTATTCTTGGTATCCTCCCAAGAAGAAGAGAAAATAAATAGTTCACTTTGCAGGGGAAAAACAAAACATGGTTAATTCAATCATTCTAATTTAAAAAACTGTTGTTTGCTTAATAGTAGCACTGGAAAAACAGAAAAAGATAAAATTCTACATAACAACACCTTACACAGTGGAAGTCAATCAAATATAGCTTGAATGAATGGATGCGTAATAGTCTTACCACTTTAAACCAGTGATTTACAACAGTTCAAGTGTTTTTTATTGTTCTTTCAGCTTTTGTTTTGCTAGTATCATACAATCAGTGTAAAAAAAACAAAAAAGACACCAACCACCTAACACTGTTACTTACTAAAAACAGTCACTGTTGTTAGTTGCCATGGAGATGATTCCAACTCATGGTGACCCCATGTATGTCAGAGTAGAACTGTACTCCATTGGGTTTTCAAGGCTGTGAACTTCCAGAAGCAGACTGCCAAGCATGTCTTCCAAAGCTCCTCCTGGTGGGTTTAACCTTTCAACTAGTTGTTCAGTGCTTAACCATCTGTACACCCCAGGGACTCCTAAAATGGTCACTAAGTAATAGAATAGTTAATTCTTTTGATTCCTTTACCTACCCTATATGAACTAACCTATTTTATACCTATCCTTACATCCTCTCCTCTTGTCACAGTGGTAGAATAGGTACCTCTTCTGAATTCTGGTTCAATTCCAAACACTTGCTCCACAAATCATACTCTCATTCTTATCCCATATCAATTTTATTATTATTATTATTAAGCATAAAAATATAATTCTGTTTTTCTTATCTTAAATAAAAACTTTCAACTCTCAGTTGATTAAGGTAATAATTTTTCTCTTCTCTAAGTACCACTTTATCATTTACTTTCCTTCAGAGCCAAACTTATTGGAAAAGTGGGCTATATTTATCATCTACCTTTCTCTTCACCTTTCAGTTACTTAGCAATGAACTATAATCTGACTTCCAAACTCCACTAAATTGCTAAAATTGTGAATAATCTCCCATCTGCCAAAAAGCCATTATCTGTATTTTACTCAGTTTTATTCTTTGTGAGACTTTTTGGTTTGCAGTTACTTTTGGTACAAATGTGAACTATATAATTCAGAAATATTTTAATGTAAAAATATTAAACTTCCGTTAAGTACAGAAAATTGGAAAAAATGACAATTGCTCTTTCCTTTAAAAAAAAATCACCAATTACATAATTTTAAGCTAGTATTACAGGATGTATTATAAATCAGTTTAAATTATTATCACATGGTGACTACTCTGTAACTGGAATACAAAAGGATCTCCTAGCCATGACATCTATATCACACGAAGCCCAACTTACATCTGATAGCAATGACAATTCTCTCCCCAAAATTCTAATTTTTTTTTTTTTACTTTTATGATCTTCTGGATTTCTTCCTTCCTCTCTGGCCTCTTCTTCTCAGTCTCCTTCATAGTCCTCTTTCTCTACATTTCTCTATATTTTGGTTTTCTCTATCATATCATTATTCTATGACTTGTGATTGGTAATATATTTTTTGTTTTATTTCATTGGACTTGGCCCCTTTAAGGTAACTGTAATTTTGATCTCTTTATCAATATCTTAGAGAGTCTAGATGGTGTGTAAACAGTTAAATGTGCTAAGATGCTGAGTCTACATGGATGCTCCTTGGAAGAAAGGTCTAGTGTCTACTTCCAAAAAATTAGCCATTGACGATTCCTTCAAAAGTTGGAATTAGAAATACCATTTAACCCAGCCATTCCATTACTAGGTATATATCCTAAAGAGGTGAGAGCCATGACACATACGCACACTCATGTTCACTGCAGCACTATTTACAATAGCCAAAAGATGGAAACAATCTAGATGTCCATCAACTGAGGAATGGATAACCAAACTATGGTACATACACAAAATGGAATACTATGCAACCCTAAAGAATAGCGTAGAATCTGCAAAACACCACATAATGTGGATGAACTTGGAAGATATTATGCTGAGTGAAATAAGTCAATCACAGAAGGACAAATATTGTATTAGTCCATTATTGTAAAATTCAAGGAAAGGTTTATCTATGGAAGGAAATTTTCTTTGTTGGTTACCATGGGTGGGAGGGGAAGGAAGGGAATACTGTTAGACAGGTAGAGATAATTATTCATTTGGGTGAAGAGAAGGGCAATGTACCAAATGTAAGTGATCAACATGGTGGCACTGAGGAAGAGGAAAACATAAGGAGGTACAGACAACAAAGATGAACCCTTTTGCACATACAGTACTGCATTATCAGTGAAAGCAAGCATGGCTATACAGGTGGACAGATGGGTGGACAGGTTGAACTATTAAGTATACCTATGCAGTGGGGACCCAAGAACATGTATAGCGTTGGCAGACAATGGTTCTACAAGTCTATTTGTATATCTGTGGGAATTTCTGTGTATATAGTAGAGATGACAAGGGACAAGGTTGTAGTCACTTCTTGGCCACAGCCAGCTACCCAGAGGGAGTGAGCAGTTGAACCTGTGGGCTGGGGACCATGGTCACAGGGCACATCAAGCTCAATAGGCATAATATACTACACAAAACATTGTTCCACCTCCTACTTTGGTGAGTAGCGACTGGGATCTTAAAAGCTTGCAAGCAGCCATGTGGATGCAATGATGGGTCTCTCCTCATCCAGAGCAAAGAAGAATGAAGCAAACCAAAGATTCATGAAAACAATTAGTCCAAGTAACTGGTAGACCATGCGATCCTCAGCCTATACAACTATGAGACCAGAAGAACTAGATGGTGCCCGGCTACCACTGTCAACCCCTCAGAGGGGGAGCTATGTGGGAGATCCTGGATAGAGAGGGAGAACAATGTGGAACAAAACTCAAAATCATTTGGGGGAAAAAAAAAGGGGGACTAGGTTTGCTGGTCTGATAGAGCCTGGTGGAACCACTGAGACTATGGCCCCTAGCAGCCCGTAAGGTCTGGAATTGAACCAACACCTGTGGTTTCCAGCCAAACGAAAGACGGACATATGAGTTGAACATTTACCTGAGGTAGATACACTCCTTGGAGAGAACAATCATGGGAGAAAGAAGGGCTGTTTATGCACAGGGAGACAGCTCAGGGGCAGGAGTGCATGGAGGGATGGACACAGGGAAGAGATAACTATCAGGAGGAAGTGGGACGAGAGCTGTTGCATTGTGGTAAACTGTAGTCAATGTCATGAGACAAAATGTATGTGTGAACTGCTATATGGAAAGTAAATTTGCTCTGTAGACTTTTACCCAAATCACAATTAAAAAAAAAAGAAAGAAACCCAAGGAGGGGTCACTATGAGTCGGGGCCAACTCGAATGCACATAACAACAACAACAACAATACATATATACACACATTATGTATATAATACAGCTAACAGGGAACAAAATTATGATAACTTCTTAGCCACAACCAAATACATTGAGGGCGTGCACTGCTAGGCCTGCAGGCTTGGGACTATGGCCACAGGGGACATTAAGCTCAGTTGGTACAACATAGTAAACAAAAACATCGTTCTACATTCTACTTTGGTGAATAGCAACTGGGGTCTTACTAGCTCATGAGCGGCCATCTAAGATGCAACTACTGGTCTCTCCTTATCTGGGGCAAAGGAGAGTGAAGAAAATCAAAGACGCGTGAAAATAATCTATCCAAGGGATTAGTGGACCATGGGAACTCAGCCTACACAATTCTGAGTCCAGCAGAACTAGATGGTGCCGGAGTACCACTGCCAACCCTCACAACGGGATGAAAATTGGAGATCCTGGATGAAATGGCAGAAAAAAATGTGGAATAAAACTCAAAATCCTAAAAAAAAAACCAGGCTTACTGGGCTGACAGACACTGGTGAAACCCCTGAGACTATGGCCCCTCACCCTTCAGGTCTGGAAATTAACTCACTCTCATGGCTTAACATTCAGTCAAATAGGACTACAAAGTGAACAATTGCACCAGGGAGGTGCACTCCCTAGAACAACCGTCTATGAGAGATCAGAAGGGCAGCATTTGCCCAGGGAAAAAACTCAGAGGGCAGGAATGCATAGGAAAAAAGGGAATAAGGAAAATTTAACCACATTGCCAAGGAAGTGGCAAGAGAGCTGTGACACTGTGGAGACTACAATCAGTATCATGAAACAAAATATATATGAACAGTTGAATGGAAGTAAGTTTGTTCGGTAAACTTTCACCCAAATCACAATAAAAAGTTAAAAAAAAAAAAAAAAATCAGCCACTTGAAAACCCTACAGAGCACAGTTCTACTTTGACACACATGGGATTGCCATGAGTAGGCATCAAGTTGATGACAACTGGTTTGGTGTTTTGGTTACCAATATCTTACACAAAGTAGAAGCTTACTAGTGTTTACTGAATGAATGAATGTATGTCTCTACACTCAACAATATGATACAGTGAATTAAGAATATAGCTATGAAATCATATAAAACTGGTTTTAAATATTGACTCATTCATGACTGGACAAAATTCCTTAACCTCTTCAGGGCTCAAGTCTCCTCACTGGTTAACAAAATCATAACAGTACCTTCCTTATAGATTGTTTTGATGATAAACTAAGGTAATGCATGTAAAAAGCTCATGGGTCAGCATCTGGTACACAGTTAACATTGATTAAGTATTTGAAACCATTATTATTATAAATTACCATAACTACTTTTCCTGTCAACTATCTATTGACTAAGCTAGAAATATGAGTTCTGGGCTTTTTAAGAGTCATTACCAATTAAAGAAATATTACATAGTCATATGAAATAAACAAACATAATATAAAACTGGAAGAAAGTGTGAAAGAATACACATACCCCCTGATTTTTTTTCAGGTAAAGCAATCTTTCCATCTGATATAGAATCAACAAGATCCTGAAATTCTGCAGGAACATCAGCTTGCTTCCAGCGTTCATTGTCTAAGAGGAGGCTATTCAAAAATGTAAAGAAAAGAAGATAAACAAACTTTAACATTTCACCATCATGTTCACTGGTTGAACAGAAAAGAAAAAAGAGCTGAGTGAGTATGTAAGACTTTTAAAAGTGCTGAGATCTTAGTAAACTGAAATAATTTATAAATAGTACCAATACTTTAAGAAAATATTTTCTTATTGATATCCCTTAGCCTAATCAAGAACAGTGGTGAAACAATTTACTTCACTTTGAGTGGGAAAGAAAAAGTCAGTCTATTAAGGATCCTCCTCATAAGTATTTCAGTAGAAATAAATATTCTAACCTTACTTCTAAAAGCCAAGAAATATGATTTTAATTCTATAATGGCCTTTAATTAAAAATAGAAATTATAAGGTTTATAAAATTTGATTGGCCAATCTATTTTCTTATTTTACATTGTGCTTTGTAAAGAAAAGGGAAAAAAAAACCCTAAAGAATAGAATATATATGGTGATACCTGAGCTTGGTTTTTCTTTCTTCATGGAACCTATTAACAAATTTATTAGCTTGGCTCTGAAGTGCTCCAAGTAATGACATGCTTTTTCTTCCACAGATCTGTTCAGTGTCTAAAATGAATGTTTCCATTAATCTAGAAAGTGTTATAAATTCCGTGGAATTTAGCTTCTCAAGAAAACCATCCTAAATTTTAAAGATGACACAAAAATCATGACAGAGTCAGTATAATACCAAGCATAGATAAACTATAGAACCAATTTAACAGTTCTAAAATAGAAATTATTTTTATCATTTTTAATGAAATTTCCATACACTTCAGTGCCAGAAATTGCATATAAAACACTTTAAAAGTCTAAATTTCATCCTTTTATAGCTAATACAGTAGCTCAAATGAATTCAGGTCATATTATAAAGTTTACACAATACTAGAGTTTAATTAATTTGATTAATAAAAGTTTAGCTGTACATACCACACACACACACAAAACAGTGTATTACTGTGTTTCAAATTAATTATTAAAGTATTATGTTTAAAAATAAGTCTTTTAATTGTTTATTTTAAAGGAATGTTTTAATTCTGTTTCCTATTTATTTTATTTGGATTATTTTACATCTCCCTAACATGTCACACCAGCAATGCTATAAATGTTATTAAATATTAAAAGTATGATATGCATTATGGGGAACAAGCAAAGATATAATTCCAGATCTTCAAAACAAATTATATTATGTATAAAATATAAAATATCTGAAGTTTTATCAACGTAACTCACCTTTGCTCTTGACATGAGAAATTTGACAGCTCGATCATGGCATATATCTGAGGCACTATACAGTAACTCCTGGATACTATTTGCCAGTTTTCCTAGCTCCAAGTCAGTTAACTTCATGTCCTCATTGCCCCTGAAAATGAGATATGGTCAGGTAGTTTTGAACACATTTCTCTGTAGGTGACATATCAATAAAAAGGACAAAAAGCTATAAAAATTCACATTTAAGAAAAAAATTTAGTGATGTGTCAAATACTTCATAGCTTCTGTATTGAAGCATCACTTAAACATGCTCAGGTAATACAAATATAAATTACCCAAACTTAATAATAATAATGAAGCCAAGCAGCAGAGTAGTTAAAGTACTTGGCTACTAACTGAAGGTTGGCAGCTTGAATCCACTAGCTGCTCTCCAGAAGGTGAGGTGGTATGCTTCCATAAGGACTTACAGCCTTGGAACCCTATGGAGCAGTTCTACTCTGTCCTACAGGGTTGCTATGAGTCTAAATGGACTCAAAGGCAGTGGGTTATAGTTTAGTACAATATGGTAGGAGTGGGAGAAGAGGAGTTTTACACAGGCACCCAGGATGACACAGTGAAAGGAGGAAGAAGGAAGGAATGTTATTTCATGGCAAACAGCCCTTTTTATTTATAAATGACAGTTAATACTCAGTTCAACTCAATATTTACTGAGCCATTTAGTATGTTTAAAAGTGCTTGCCACTCAAGAGGATGTAATAGAGGTTGCTGTCCTCAAGGAACTTGCAAGCAAACAGTAGTTTTTTAAGACGTAATACCAATTTTCAAAGAGAAATGTGAGATTTTTTTTTTCTTTATACATTTTCCCCTGGGGCAATATGAAAAGCACTGATTCCATGCTAACAGGTCAGTTTAGTGTTACTGTGAGTATGGTTAAGTTTTCTAATACTATTTTTTCCAAAGATATTACAAAGTGGCTCTGATATATATTAATTTGATGTAATCCATCATTCTAACTGGGCTGAGGTATTAAAGTTATCACCTGCTATTCTTCATAATTATATCACTACTTTATTCATTAATACTTTAAGATAACAGAGGGCTTAATATTTGTAAAGTATTCTGAAAAACATCCTTTGATTTTTATTTCTCACACTTCCAGGCAAGTAGATGAGTACTTACTTTACATTTGAGAGCACTGTATCTTAAAAAGTTTATGTAATCTACCCAAGATCAAAAGGTTAAGGGAGTGAGACTAAATCCCAGAACAAGTCCAATTCTATCTCTACTGTGATCTAACGTTTTAATTCTATATATGCCATCTGGTGATGTTTCCATACCAGCTCATACAAAAATATCTGCTTAAATTTCAAACTCAAATTTACTACTGAGATAAAGTTTTATTTTTTTCAAGAAATTCTAAAATTTTTCCCTCAGGTAACAGAATGATTAAGGATTTGGAACTCTTGGCAATACTGTCCCAATTCATAAAGATATAAGCAGAAAACAAAAAGAGTTCAAGTCTTTGTATGAATAAGGAGACTTAATGCAAAAAGCTGGAGGAGTTACATTAAAAAAAAAAAAAAGAAAGAAATTTGACTCTTTTAACCAATACTTTATTTTTTAAATCTAATAATATCTCTGACTTTCACATCCAAAAAAAGCCTCCAAACTTTCTAATTTGTTCCATTATTTTCCTTCCTCATTACTGCCATAATTATAAATAATTATAGACTATTTGATTATGTGGAAAATCTACCAAGAACAAAGATAAAATGACAAGCACCACTTCTGCATGTGCTGTATCTATGACACAAAAATATACTGCAAAAACACTTGAAAAAGGAATAGCTAAAGCCCTTGTATGGAAACAACTAGTTAGGGCCTGATATATAAATATGTTCAATTAATGCACTGTCCCTTTGTTTTTTAAACTGTGATTTGGGTGAAAATTTACAGAGCAAATTCACTTTCCATACAGCAGTTCACATACATACACTTTGTCTCATAACAATGGTACTGTAATTTATCCCAATGCAACAGCTCCCTGCCCACTTTCCCCTGATAGTTACTTCCTCCCTGTGTCCATCCTTCCATGCACTCCTGCCCCCTGAACTGTCTCCCTGTGCATAAACAGCACTTCTTTCTCCCATGATTGTTCTCTCCAAGGAGTGTATCCCATATGCCTGTTTTTTGTTTTGCTGGAAGCCACAGCCGTGGGTTGAATTCCAGACCTAAAGGGCAGCTAGGGGCCACAATCTCAGTGGTTCCACCAGGCTCTATCAGATCAACAAACCTAGTCCCCCTTTTCTTCTTTTCCAAATGATTTTGAGTTTTGTTACCATTGTTCTCCCTCTCTATCCAGGATCTCCCACATAGATCCCCCTCTGAGTGGTTGACAGTGGTACCAGGGCACCATCTAGGTCTTCTGATCTCATAGTTGTACAGGATGAGGATCGCATGGTGTACCAGTCACTTGGACTAATTGTTTCCATGAATCTTTGGTTTGCTTCATTATTCTTTGCTGGACAAGGAGAGACCCATCACTGCATCTACATAGCTGCTTGCAAGCTTTTGAGATCCCAGTTGCTAATCACCAAAGTAGGAAGTGAACAATGTTTTGTGTAGTATGTTACGCCAGTTGAGCTTATTGTCCCCTGCAACCATGGTCCCGAGCCACTGGTTCAACTACTCACTCCCTCTGGGTAGCTGGCTGTGGCCAAGAAGTGACTACAAACTTGTCCCTTGTCAGCTCTGCTATATACACAGGAATTGCCACAGATTATACAAATACACTTATAGGACCACTGTCTGCCAAACCTATACATGGTCTTGGGTACACACCCTGCTGCATAGACATACCTAATAGATCAGCCTGTCCACCCATCTATCCACCCATATACCCATGTTTGCCTGCACTGACAACACAGTACTATATGTGCAAAAGGGTTCAATTCTGTTATCTGTACCTCCCATGTACCTCTCCATGTCTTCCTCTTCCTCAATGCCAACATGTTGATCACTCAATTTGGTACATTGCCCTTCTCTTCACTCAAATGAATACTTGTATCTACCTATCTAACAGTGTTCCCTCCCCTCCCCTCCCACCCATGGTAACCAACAAAGAAAACTTCCTTCCATAGATAAACCTTTCCTTGACTTTTACAATAATGGACTAATACAATATTTGTCCTTCTGTGACTGACTTATTTCACTTGGCATAATGTCCTCG
>NW_006922561.1:368538-371183 GCF_000298275.1 Orycteropus afer afer
CCCACCAGCAGTGTATGAGAGTCCCAATCTCTCCACATCCTCGCCAGCATTTGTTATTTTCTGTCTTGTTGAACTTTGCTACTAGTGCTGGGACAAGATGGTATCTCATTATTGTTTAAATTTGCATCTCTCTAATGGCTAATGATCATGAGCATTTCTTCAGATGTTTGTTGGCTGTCTGAATATCCTCCATGGTGAAGTGTCTGTTCATGTCTTCTGTCCATTTTTTAACTGGATTATTTGTTTTTCTCTTATTGAGGTGTTGGAGTTTTCTATAAATTCTAGAGATAAGTACCTTGTCAGATAAGTCATTGCCAAATATTTTTTCCAATCTGTAGGTTCTCTATGGACTCTTTTGGAGAAGTCTTTGGAAGCACATACAAATTTAATTTTTATTAGCTCCCAATCATCTAGGTTCTCTTCTGCTGTTTGTGCATTTTGTTATGCTTGATAGTCTATTTATGCCATATATGAGGACTACCAAATTTGCCCCTAGTTTTTCCGTGAGGAGTTTTATGGTTTTCACATTTAAGTCTTTGATCCATCAGGAGTTCGTTTTTGTGTATGATGAGAGGTACAGATCATCTTTCATTTTTCTGCAAATGGATATCCAGTTTTGCCTGCACCATTTATTAAACAAACATTCTCTTCCCCATTTAATGGATTTCGGCCCTCTATGAAAGATCAGCTGATCATAGGTCGATGGATCTATTTCTGGGTTCACAATTCTATTCCATTGGTCTATGTGTCTGTCACTGTACCAATACCAGGCAGTTTTGACTACTGTGGCTGTATAGTAGGTTTTGAGATCCGGCAGTGTGAGACCTCCTACTTTGTTCTCCTTCAATAGTGCATGGCTCATCCGAGGTCTCTTTCCTTTCCATATAAAGTTAGGTGATTGGTTTTTCCATATCCTTAAAAATGTTGATGGGATCTGGTTGGATAGCATTTAATGTACAGACTATTTTGGGTAGAATGGATATTTTCACAATGTTCAATCTTCCTATCCACGAGCATGGAATGTTCTTCCTTTATGTAGGTCTCTTATGGTTTCTTGAAGTAGTTTTTTATAGTTTTCTTTGTAGAGGTCTTTTGTGTCCCTGGTAAGGTTTATTCCCAAGTATATTATTTTTTTGGTAGCTATTGTAAATGGTACTGATTTTCTTATTTCTTTTTCAGCAATCTCTTTGCTGGCATAGAAGAATCTGACTGATTTTTGGATGTTTATCTTGTATCCTGTCACAATGCTACATCTCTGCATTAGTTCCAGCAGATTTTTGATTGAGTCTCTTCGGTTTTCGAGCTATAGGATCATATCATCAGGAAACAGAGATACTTTGACTTCTTCTTTACCAATTTGGATGCATTTGATTTCCCTTTCTTGCCTTATGGCCCAGACTAGGACTTCCAGTACAATATTGAATAAAAATGGTGAGAGGGCACCCTTATCCAGTTCCTGTTCACAAGAAGAATGGTTTCAGTCTCTCCATTGAGAATAATGTTGGCTGTTGGTTTTGCATAGATACCCTTTATTATGTTGAGGAATTTCCTTTCTATTCCTATTTTGCTGAGAGTTTTTGATCAGGAATGGGTGTTGGACTTTATCAAATGCCTTTTCTGCATCAATTGATATGATCATGTGGTTCTTTTCCTTTATTTACATGATTGATTATTTTTCTAATGTTAAACCATCCCTGCATACCTGACATGAACCCCACTTGGTCATAATGAATGATTTTCTTGGTATGTTGTTGGATTCTATTGGCTAGGATTTTGTTGAAGGTTTTTGCATCTATATTCATGACGGATAGTGGTCTGTAGTTTTCCTTTTAAGTGATGTCTGCTAGGTTTTGGTATCAAGGTTATGCTTGCTTCATAAAATGAGTTAGGGAGGATTCCAACCTTTCTTATGTTTTGGAATACTCTGAGTAGGACTGGTGTCAGTTATTCTCTGAATGTTTGGTAGAATTCGCTGGTGAAACCATCCAGGCCAGGACTTGTTTGTGGTGGTAATTTTTTGATGACCTGTTCAATTTCTTCTTTTGTTATGGATCTGTTCAACTCTTCCACAACAGTCTGTGGAAGATTAGGTATGTGATGTGTTTCTCAAAATCTGTCCATTTCTTCCAGATTTTCAAATTTTTTGGAGTACAGTTCTTCATGGTACCCTGATATTATCCTTTTTATTTCAGTTGGTTCTGTTGTGATGTCACCCATTTCCTTTCTTATTTGTGTTATCTGTATTCTCTCCCTGTTTTCCTTTGTTAACTTTGCCAGTAGTTTGCCAATTTTATTAATCTTTTCAAAAAACCAACTTCTGGTCTTCTTGATTTTTTCTATAACCCTTCTATTTTCTGTCTCATTAATTTCTGCTCAAATCTTTATTATTTCCTTTCTTCTGGTGACTGTAAGCTTTTCTTGCTATTCTTTTTCTAACTGTTGGAGATGTTGGTTTAAAGTATTGATTTTGGGTCCTAATTTTTTTTTTTTTTTTTTATGTGTGCATTTATTGCTATAAATTGGCTTCTGATCATTGCTTTTACTGTGTCCCAAAGATTTTGGTATGCTGTGTTTTCATTCTAGTTTGATTCAAGGAATTTTTGAATTTCGATTTCTTCTCTTACCCAGTGTTTCTCAAGGAGGGT
>NW_006922561.1:374064-387973 GCF_000298275.1 Orycteropus afer afer
GAAGAGGTAACTATGGGGAGGAAGTGGAGGGGAGCTGTTACATTGTGGTAAACTGTCATCAATGTCATGAGACAAAGTGTATGTGCTGTATGGAAAGTGAATTTGCTCTGTAAACCTTCACCCAAATCACAATAAAAAAAAAAAAAATCACTTTCAAAAAAAAAAAAGTGTATTAAGGTCTCCCACTATGACTGTATAGTCATCTATTTGCCTGTTCAACTCTTTTAAAGTCTAATTTATGTATTTTGGGGCTCTTTCATTGGGTCCATAGGTATTTATTATGGTTATATCTTCTTGTTCAATTGATCTTTAAGCATTATATAATGTTCTTCCTTGTCTCATATGGTGGTTTTTGTCTTAAAGTCAATTTGATCAGAAATTAATATTGCCACTCCTGCTCTTTTACGGTTGCTATTTGCTTGATACATCTTTTTCCAACCTTTGATCTTTAGTCTATTTTTGTCTTTGTCTCTAAGGTGTGCCTCTTGTAAACAGTATATTGATGGGTTTTATTTTCTTATCCAATCTGCAACTCTCTATCTCTTGAGTGGTGCATTTAGTGCATAAACATTCAGTGTAATTATCCAGAAGTATGAATTGGTTGCTGTCATTTTGTTATGTGTTTTTTCATGGTGTCCCTGGTTTCTTTTTTGTATATTACTTTCTGTGCTGAGCTCATATGTTTAGGAATTGTGTTATCATTTCCTTTGTTGCTGTTGTTTTAATATTTGCTGATATTTGTCCTTGTCCTCTTTTTTACTGTGATGTAAAGATTTATCATTTTTCTTTGTGGTTACCCTGTGATTTATCATTTTCTCCCCGAGTTTAGAAGAGTCTATTCTACCTTGCAACTCTCTTGATTTCCTCACCTTTTAGAAGTTCTGTAACTACACAGTCTTTTCCCTCTTTTTGTTTGTAGTTGTCCTCACTTGCCAATTGATGTCTCTGGTTTCCTGGTTACAGTCTTGTAAGCTTATTTTACTTCTGGGTTTATTTCTGGGTTATGTCATCTTGTGTATTAATGGTCGGTTGTTATTTGCTATTTTTGGTTCTGTGCTAAAAGGACTCCCTTTAGAATCTCTTGTAAGATTGGTCTGGTTTTCACAAATTCCCTTAGTTTCTGCTTATCTGAAAATCTCCTAATTTCACCATCATATTTGAGGGACAATTTTGCCAGGTATATAATTCTTGGTTGAAAATTTTTCTCTTTCAGTGTTTTATATATACCATCCCATTGCCTTCTTACTTGCATGGTTTCTGCTGAGAAATCAGAGCTTATTCTTACTGGTTGCCCTTTGTAAGTAACTTTTTGTTTTTCCCATGTTGCTTTCAAAGATTCTTTCTTTGTCTTTGGTTTTGTTGAGTTTGATGATGATATGTCTTGGTGATTTTTTTATGGGTTCTGTCCTGTTTGGGGTTCACTGGACTTCCTGAATAGATATATTCTCAATTTTCATTATATCAGGGAAGTTCTCCTCCAGCAAATCTTGGACAATTTTCTCTGTGATTTTATTTGTCTCTTCCTGTTCTGGAATTCCGATTACATGTAGGTTATTCCTTTTGATGGTATCCCACATGAATCTTAGGCTTTCTTCATTTTGTTTTGACCTTTTTTCTGACTGATCCCTTTCCAAAGGAGTACTCAGGTATTTGTCTTCAATCTTAATTCTGTCTTCCATTGCTCAATTCTACTCCTTTGCTCTTTCAGTGTGTTATCTACTTCTGACAATTTAGTATTAATCTTCCAAATTTCTATCTGTAGATTTAGAATCATTTCTAATTTTTCATTTATTTTGTCATTTTGTTCTTGCATTTTCTTCCAAAATTCTTCTAGGGTTTTGTCTGTGTTTTCCTTGGTCTGTCTCTCAATCCTTTGAAGATACCTAAATATAATTCTTTTGAATTCCTTATCAGGGAGTTCCAATGCTGCTTCTTCCTCAGGGACGTATTCTGGGTCTGTATCCTGCTCCTTTGTTTCTACCACTTTATGTTTCTTCTTTGTGTGGACTGTGATGGTCTGCTGTCTTCGAGACATCGTGGCATTGTATTTAGATCTCTGTTAACTGTCTGTGAAGAGCAGCCAAGGGTGAGTCAGGCTCTTCTTGGTGGTTGTTTGTCATTGGCCCATTGGTGGAGAAGGAAGGGGTGGCTCTCAGTAAGTGAAGCTGCAGGAGGTGTGGGTGTAGTTGTGCCATACAGGGACTGTTGCTGTCTTCCACTCAGACAAAAATAACAACTGAATAACCATCTGTGGTAGTTATGTTTGTGTGTCAACTTAGCTGGGCCTGGTTGAGTGGCTGGGCAGCTGGTGGTAGTTATTCCCCATAATGAGACTGGAAATCAACTCCATGGTGAAATCTAAGCACAAGCAGCTGAGTAGCTGCCTTTGGAATGTGGTCTGCTTCCTGTATATAAGGAGAAGCCTTGGGAATGGTCTCTAGCCTATGGCATGCTTGGACCCTGCATGTAGCCATGTTGTTGCTCAGCAGCCTGCCATGCTCTGCCAACCTTGGAACTTACAATGGACTTGAATTAATGGCCTGCCATGTGGTTTGGTAACATTGGGACTGTCCCTTTTTACTTGTCAACTTTGGCGCTTCTCAGCCTCAGCAGCCAAAAGCTGTCTGAGTGAAGAAATGCCTCTACTTCCAGTGGGCTGGGAGCAGGAGGCAGAGCTGGACCCCAAGGTTGAGGGGCTTTCACCCATCCCCTACAGCTTGGCACTTTGAACCTGGACTTAAAGCCTCCAAATTGTAAGCATAAACTCCTGTTTGTTAAGGCCACCCCATTTGTGGTATATTCTTGTCAGAGCAGTACTAGGTAAGGAGAACACCATCTTTCCAGTCATCCAGGTCCAGAATGTCCTTGGGGTTCCCAGCAAGTGGAACCTGTTCTTAAGTCCCTGGAATCTGGGAGAATGCTATCTCTTTAAATATCCAAAATGGTCAAACCGCTTGTAAACATTCAAAATGGCTGCACCTTCCAGACATGCAAAAGTCCACAGCTCAGCCTGCCTTCCTCTTCGCTGCTCCCCCTTTTATTCACCAGCCACCAGAGCAGTCCTCCATGTAGTCTGGTTAGCAGGGTTGATTTTTAGGTTAATTCTTAGGTCCTACCACCACTCGGCAACATCCAAGCTGCCTGTGCTATCAGGATCGCTGCCAGACTGCAGCTCCGTATGTCTCCTTTTTTGGTGTTTTCATGCAAATTCTTCTGCTAGCTGAAGTTTAGTCCACTAGATCCTTCCCTTCAAGGCTCAGGGGTCCAGGATTATCTTCTGTATCTGTGTTAATTGGTTTCCGTTTTCTTTTTTGAAGAGGGTCTGTGCAGTCTTTCTGCCTATTCCGCCATCTTACCAGAACTCCCACTGTCCCTTTTTGCTGGTTACCTTCCAGATGTTCGTATGTCTATGGAATATGTAAGAACCATCTAGGGAACCTATGCTATCATGTTATACTCTGTAATATGTAGATGTGGGTGCATGTGACTAGACAAAGTTGAAGGAGCTACAAAGTATAGAGAAAGCCATAAATAAAAACTGAGACTGCATCTGGTTTAAAAGAAATAAATGGTATGGCAGACTGTTAGCTCTATTTCAATAGAACACTCTTCTGTCACATTAATAGTGTTAGTTAGGCAAATGGCCAACAAGCCAAAAACTATTTCTCAAGCCTTCCTTACAGCTAATATAGTCATGTGACAGTATTCTGGCCACTGGTATGTCCTGAAAGTACTGAGTACAAATTCTGGACTGTATACTTAAAAAGAAAGCAAGGACAAAATGTAAATAAATCTATGTGAAGCAACAGAGAACCAACAAAGCAGTGAAGAATTATAGCACCAAGATGGAAAGGAAGAAGAAAACCCAGTTATGTCTGGCACATAAACTCCTATCTGTGGGCAACTGCTGATTCCAGAAGAGAGTCATGAAAGGCTGAACAACCAAGCAAAACTTTTGATGGACTAAACTCAAACACTGGAATCCAGAGGGCACCTGATAAAATTTCCAAAGCTTTGGATTGGTAGCCTGAAGGGTGCAACCTAGAAGTGGGGATGAATAGGAAAAATACCAGTCCTAACAAGGACTAAAGCCTAGCTTCAAATTATTTCAATCTCTGATGAAATCAAATGTCTGGAACTGCTGCTAAATGCCCCTTCCTGTCTGTCAGAAGCAAATTTAAATTTAAATTCTTTCTGGAGGAAAATACCACCATCCTAGGCCTCAAATCATTTCTGAGATTTTTTTATATACAATGGGAAGTCTTAGTCTCGCTCTCTTCTCTCTCTCTCTCTCTCTCTCTCTCTCTCTCTCTCACACACACACACACACACACAGAGAGAGAAGATAACATGATTGAAAATTAAGAGGTCCAGATAAGGGAGTCATAAGACATAGACTTTAAAATAGCTATGCTTAAAATGTTTGAGGAAATAAAATACAAGATTGAGAAATTCAGCAGAGAATAAAGACAATAGAGAATACAGAGAAGGACATAAGAGATGTAAGAGATCCAGGGACAGATCTATAATTTATATTAGTATATATATTAATTGGACACCCAGAAAGAGAAGAGAGAATGGAAGATAAGCAACATTTGAAGAGAAAATGGCTGATATATTGGCAAAATTTCAGAGAATAATCTTAAAAGCAATCAGGAAAAAAAGGCAGATTACCTTAAAAAAAAGGGGGGAGGGTATATTATTACTGACTTATTAACCAAAAAAGCCAAAAGAAAACAGAATGATCTTAAAAACGTGAAAGTAAATGCCAACCAGAAATCTATATTCTGTGAAAATATCCTCAAAATACAGACAATCAAAACTTAGTAGGCCCAAACCAAAAACCAACAAATTAAAGTAGATTTTAACACTTCTCTCGTTTCTAAAAGAACAAGTAGACAAAAAAAATCAATTAAAGATTTAGGACATTTAAACTTAATTGCATTTTTCTTTTTTTTTTAAATTGTGCTTTAGGGGCAAATTTACAGAGCAAAGTTTGTTTTTCAACATTTTGTGTACATATGGTTTCACTCCCTAACTACCATGGCCAAACCTAACCCACTCTCCTCCCCTCCCTGCCCAGTAAACCCCCCCCCCCATCCCTCATAGTTATGCACTCCTGTGTGTCCTGCATTTCCTCCATGTGAATGTTGTCCCTCTGGTGCCCAGTGGTCAAATGCTCCAAGGGATGCATCTCCATAGAGCATGTGGGTGAGTCATCCTGGGTTGAGTGGTCTGCATGTACATCTTATTTACTATTGGGCTGAGAGCCAGCCTCTGGGAGTGAGTTTTATTCCAGGCCTAAAGTGTATCCCAGGGCCATAGTATTGGGGGAACCACCAGACCCCATCTGATCAGTAACTCTGGTCATTATTGTGTTTTGGGATTTTGTTCCATGTTTTTCCTCCCACTTTATCCAGGATCTCCAGTTTTGATCCTTTCCCGAGTAGTTGGCATTGGTAGTCAGGCACCATCTAGTTCTTCTGGTCTTGAAGTCCATCATGTCCTAGGGCTGATTGCTTCCAAATGTCCTTGTTTTTTTTGCACTCTTCTTCGCTTCCAACGATAGGAGACCATTAGCTGCATCTTAGATGGCTGCTCGAAAGTTTTTAAGACCCCAGTCGTTACTCACCAACATAGGTGGTAAAACAACATTTTTATGTATTTTGTTGTGCCAACTGAGTATGATGTCCACCAACACTATGGGTCCTAAATTGGTAGATCCATTGATCTCTTTCCCAGTGTCTGGCTGTCTGTGAGGGATTGCTCTATGTTTGTCTTCTGTTGTTTCTGTAATGATTGCGGGTATTTGTATCACTGGTATCTGTAGCAGATTAGCCTCAGCTGAATCTATCCTTGGTCTAGAGTATAATCCTGTTCATTGACCCCCATCTAATCTTCTCAGATGTCTATGTATTTATCTGTAGCCCGGTGTTTGGTATTAATGGTGATGAGGTATTTTGGATATACTGCTATTGTCATCTACATCTTACATGCACAATTCGGTGTCCTCCTTTTCCCCAATGTTATCCTGGTGGTCACAGCCTCCTTTCATACCATCCCTCCCCTTACCCACCTCAGCGTGCAGTCCCCAACCAGCCCAAAATTATTCCCTCCCCACCTCAGTAACCTATAAAGTGAGTTCCCTTCCTTAAGCAAACCCTCCCTTGTCTTTTTACAGTAATGGGCTCATAAAATATTTGTCCTTCTACAATTGACTTATTTCACTCAGCATAATGTCCTCCAGGCTCATCCACGTTGTGAGATGATTTGCATATCCTTCATTGTTCTTTAATGTAGCATAGTATTCCATTGTGTGAATGTACCATAATTTGGTTATTCATTCATCTGTTGATAGGCATTTGAGTTGTTTCATCTCTGCTATAGTGAACTGTGTTGCAATGAACACAGGTGTGCATATGTCTGTTAGTGTCCTGCCTCTCACCTCATTAGGATATATTACTAGTAATGGAATTACTGGGTCAAATGGTATTTCTATTTTCAGTTTTTTAAGGAAATGCTATACCATTTGCCACAATGTTTATGCATTTTACAATCCCACTAGCACTGTATGAGAGTTCCAATCTCCTCACAACCTCACCAGCATTTTCTGTCCTGTTGATCTTTGCTATTGTTGCTGGGATATTATCTCATCATTATTTATTTGCATCTCTCTAATGACTAAAGATCATGAGCAATTCTTCATGTGTTTGTTGGCCACCAGCACCTTGTCTTTAGTGAAGTGTCTATTCATGTTCCTTGACCATTTTTGAATAGTATTGTTCGTCTTTTTGGTGTTGAAATTTTCTATAGATTTTGGAGATAAGTCATTTGTCAGATATGTCATAGGCAAATATTTTCTCCCAATCTGTAGGTTCTCCTTTTACCCTTTTGATGAAGTCTTTAGATGTGCATAAGAATTTAATTTTTAAAAGGTTCCAGTCATCTAGCTTCTCTTCTACCTCCTGTGCATTATGGGTTATGTCTGATAGTCTATTCATGCCATAAATTACGGCTCCTAGATTTGCCCCTATTTTATCTTTGATGGATTTTATTTTTAGGTTTTACATTTAAGTCACTGATCCAACTTGACTTTGTTTTTGTGTATGGGGTGAGGTACAGGTCTTGCTTCATTTTTCTGCAAGTGGATATCCAATTTTGCCAGCACCATTTGTTAAAGAGGCTATTCCCCACCCCACCCCACCCCATCTAATGGGTTTTGGACCTCTGTCAAAGATCAGTTGTCCATAAATGGATAGGTTTATTTCTGGGTTTTTGATCCTGTTCCATTGGTCTATCTATCACTGTACCAATACCACACTGTTTTGACTACTGTGGCTGGATAGCAAGTTTTGAGATTCAGGAGTGTGAGACCTCCCACTTTGTTCTTCTTCCTCAGTAGTGTTCTGCTTATCCAAGGTCTCTTCCTTTCCATATGAAGTTAGTAATTGGTTTTTCCATGTCCTTAAAAAATTTTGTTGCTATCTGGATTGGGATTGCTTTAGGAATTATTGACATTTTCATCACAATATTCAGTCTACCTATTCATGAACAAGGCAGGGTCTTCCATTTATGTAGATCCCTTGTTGTCTCCTGTGGTAGTGTTGTACAGTTTTCTTTGTATAGATCTTTTGTGTCTCTGGTCAGATTTATTCCTAGGTATTTTATCTTTTTAGTAGCTATTGTAAATTGTATCATTTCCCTTATTTCTTTTTCAGAGGTCTCTTCGTTGGTGTAGAGGAATCCAACTGAATTTTTTATGTTGACCTTGTATCCAGCCACTTTGCTGAATCTCCGTTAGTTCCAGTAGTTTTTTTGCAGAGTCTCTTAGGTTTTCTATGTATAAGATCATATTATCTGCAAATAGAGATAGTTTTATTTCCTCTTTGCCAATCTGGATGCCTTTATTTCTCTTTCCTGTCTTATTGCCCTGGCTAGGACTTCCAAAACAATGTTAAACAGGAGTGATGATAAGAGGGCATCCCTGTTTGGTTCCCGTTTGTAAGGTGAATGCTTTGAGTCTTTCTCCATTAATAATAATGTTGGCCATTGGCTTTGCATATATGCCCTTTATTATGGTGAGCAATTCCCCTCTATCCCTATTTTGCTGAGAGTTCTGAACAGGAACAGGTGTTGTATTTTATCAAATGTCTTTTCTGCATCAATTGATATGACCATATGGTTCTTTTGTTTTGTTGTGTTTATGTGGTGGATTACAATGATTGTTTTTCTGATGCTGAACCATCCTTGCATACCAAGTATGACTCCCACTTGGTCAGCATGTATTAGTTTTTTGATATGTTGTTGGATTCTGTTGGCTAGGATTTTGTTAAAGATTTTTGCATCTATGTTCATGAGGGCTATTGGCCTGTAGTTTTCCTTTTTAGTGGTGTCTTTCCCTGGTTTTGGTATTAGTATTATGCTTGCTTCATAAAATGAGTTTGGGAGCATTCCATCTTTTCTATGTTCTGAAATAGCTTAAGCAGTATAGGTGTCAACTCTTCCCTGAATTATTTCCTAAAATTATCCAGTGAAGCCTTCAGGGCCAGGACTTTTTCTTGTAGGAAGTTTTTTTTTTTTTTTTTTAATGACCTGTCTGTTCAAGTATTCTATCTCTGAGTGGGATAGTTTAGGTAGGTCTTGTGATTCCAGAAACTTGTCCATCTCTTCCAGGTTCTCAAATCTGTTGGAGTACAGTTTTTCATAATAACCTGTAACTTTTTTTACTTCAGTTGGTTCTGTGGTAATAACACCTATTTATTATTCTTATAATTTGCATCTTCTCTTTCTTTTCTTTTGTTAGATTTGCCAATGGTTTGTCAATTTTGTTAATCTTTTCAAAGAACCACCTTCTTGTTTTGTTGATTTTCTCTATTTTTTTTTTTTGTTTGTTTTCTGTTTCATTTATTTCTGCTCTGATCTTTATTATTTCCTTACTTCTAGATACCATAGGATTCTTTTGTTGTTCTTTCTCTAATTGTTGAAGCTGCTGAGTTAGAGTGTTGATTTTGTTTCTTTCCCTTTTTTTGATGTATGCATTTATTGCTATAAACTGACCTCTGAGTACTGCTTTTGCTGTGTCCCATTGATTTTGGTAAGATGTATCTTCATTCTTGTTTGTTTCTAGGAAATTGTTCATTTCATTTTTTATTTCTTCTATAACCCAGTAGTTTTTGAGCAGTGTATTGTTCAGCTTCCACATGTTTGATGTTTTCTCCGTGATCTTCCTATTGTCATCGTCGTTGTTGTTGTTAGGTGCCATCAAGTCATCTCTGACTCATAGCAACCCTACGCACAGCCGAACAAAACACTGCCTGGTCCTGCACCAGCTCCACAATCTGATCTTCCTACTATTAATTTCTAATTTTATAGCACTGTGATTCAAAAAGATGCTTTGTAGTATTTCAATGTTTTTGAATTTATTGTGGCTTGTTTTATGTCCTAACATATGGTCTATTCCGGAGAACAATCCATGTGCACTGGAGAAGAATGTGAATTGTGCTTTTGTTGAGTGGAGTGCTCTGTATATGTGATAGTTGGAGCTGTGTGTCAACTTGGCTGGACCACAATTCTGTGTGGTTTAAGCTGTTGGGATGTGGTTATTACCATGATGGGATCAGATGATTATGTTTTGAGCAGGCAATCTGTTGAAAGGGAGTTTCCCTAGGGTTGTGGCCTGCTTCCAGTATATCTATGGACATTCCAGGAAAAGAGACATTCTTCTGTGGATCAGGATTCTGTTGTGCTGTCTACAACTGTCCGTGAGTGAACAATCCACCATTCAGCCTGGAGATCTTGGATTCGTCATTTGTTGGAATCAACAGCCAGTGTACTGCCTGCCAGCCTTGAGACCTCAGCCCCTGTGGCTGCAAGAGTCGGGAAAAGCCTCCAGCTTGACACTTGATCCAGGAACTTTTAACTTGCCAGCTTCTGTAAGTGTGTGAGCCATTTCCCTAAGATAAATTTTTATATATATACATATATATATAAGCTTTACTGGTTTTGTTTCTCTAGAGAACCCAGTCTAACACAGTATATGTCTATGAGGTTGAGTTGGTTGATTGTGTTGTTGAGTTCTTCTGTTATCTTTGTTGAGTTTTTGTCTAGTTGATCTGTCCCTCCTTGAGAGTGATGTGTTAAAGTCTCCTACTACTGCTGTAGACTTGTCTACTTTCCTTTTCAATTCAGTTAATATTTGCTTCACATATTTTGGAGCACTTTCATTGGGTGCATAGATATTTATTATAGTAATATGTCTTCTTGGTCAATTGACTCTTTCAGCATCATACAGTGATTGTTTTTCACCTTAAAGTCTATTTTATCAGAAATTAATATTGCCACTCCTGCTCCTTTTTGGTTACCATTGGCTTTGTATATATTTTTCCACCTCTTAACTTTTAATTTGTTTTTATCTTTGTGTCTAAGGTGGGTCTCCTGTAGGCAGCACATCAATGGGTCTTTTCTTATCCAGTCTGCCATTCTCTTTCTCTTGATTGGTGCATTTAGCCCATTCACATTGAGTGTAATTAGTGATAAGCATAAACTGATTGCTGTTTTCTGCCATGTTGTTGGAGTTTCCTTGGTCCCATGCTTTTCTGTGCTGAGTTATTGTGTTGTCAAGTGTTTCCTCTCTTTTCTTCTTTATTGCTGTTTTTGTGCTTACTAAACCCATATGTTTTCCTTCCTTCTGGGTTTGCTTAGGGGAAATGTTAATTTTGTCTGTGGTTACCTCGGAGTGAATTCTTGTCTCTGTATTTTTGGAATAGTCTGTTCTATGACAACATTGTCCCGTTTTCCTCTCCATTTGGAAGTTTTGTACCTAGAACTTTTATTCCCTCTGACTCGACAGCACATAACAACAACAACAACAACATTTGGTTAGTTGCTGTTCTTGTGTGCAGATTGACTGCCTTGTTTCTTAGTGTACAATGTTTTACGGTCTTATTTTGAGCATCTATTTCTGATTTGGTTTCAGTGTTGATGTCATGTGTCCTGATTTTGTTGTTCTCTGTTGTGGGTTCTCTATTGGAAGGACTTCCTTAAGCATTTCTTGTAAGGCTGGTCTGGTTTTCACAAAATCCCTTAATTTCTATTTGTCTGAAAATGTCCTGATTTCACCCTCATATTTGAAGGACAGTTTGGCTGGATATAGGATTCTTGGTTTTAAGTTATTTTTCTTCAGTGTTTTATATATGCTGTCCCATTGCCTTCTTGCCTGGATGGTTTCTGCTGAGTAATCAGAACTCACACTAACTGTTTGATTATTATAAGTGATATTTCTTTTGTCCTGGGCAGATCATAAGAGTCTTTCTTTGTCTTTGGTTTTGGAGAGCTTGATTATGACATGCCTCGCTGTTTTTCTCTTGGGATCTATCCTGTATGGGGTTCTTTGAGCTTCTTGGACAAACATCTTTTCTTCCTTCATGGTATGGGGGAAATTTTCTGTTAGTAAGTATTCCACAATTTTCTCAGTGTTTTCTTTCACCTCTTCTTGTTCTGGAATTCCAGTGAGGTGTATGTTGTCCAATATAGCTCTTAGATTCTCTTCATTTTGCTTAAATCTTTGCTCTGATTTTTCTTCATACAGGCTGGTGTCAAGGGATTTATCTTCTAGTTACAAAATGCATTCTTCAGCCAGTTCCAGCCTATTCTTTCGTGCTTTCACTGTGTTGTGTAATTCTGTAATTTTGGTATTCATCTTCTGGGTTTCTGCTAGTTTTGTATGAGTTCTGATTATGTATTAATCTTGTTATTTTGTTCTTAAATGGCTTTCCTGAGTTCTTCTAGGGTGCTGTCTCCTAGGTTCTATTTGAGGTTTCCTTAAGCTCTTGTAAAGTTCTATAAACACATCTTCTAAATTCCTTCTTGGATAACTCTATCGCCTCCTCTTCCTTCACTTTTAATGAGACTTTTTGTTTGGGATTTTATTTCTATTGTCTTATCCTTTTTGTTTGTTTGTTTGTTTGATTTGAGGTTGCCTGTTGTTTCCTAGACCTTTTGAAGTTGTTGTCTTTAACTGTTAGCTATGTAATGATTTGTTTTGTCTTGATTTTATGATTTCATATTTTTGCAAAGGAGGAGCTGATGTATTTTATTTTTTTGGTTATTAATTCAGGTGTGCTGGGTTGCTCTGCAGTTTTCTTTGAGATGATGGAATCACTGTGTGGAATGTGGATGCAGGTCTCTGTTTGCTGTGAAGGGGGTTTAGGATTCGAGCCGGCAGGTGTTGTTGGGGCTTAATGTGGTTTTTCTATTGGATGAGGTGGGGTGAGGCGGGGAAAGGAGGAGGAAAAAAAAAATAAACTCCAAGGTGCCAGTAGCCATTTCCAGGGCTTTGAGTAGGCTGCTAATGATGACATTACACTGTTACTCACAGGCTCACAGCTCAATTTCAGCAAAAACCTCAATGGTTACAGGGCCACCACTTTCTACCAGGTTCAGAGAGCCACAAAAACCCCATACTCTAGGCCCCTCCATGCCAAAAAGCTGTCCTGGAATAGCTGCCCTGACCCACACCACAAGTTCGGCCCAGGGCCTGCCCACTGGCAGTGTGCTTCCCTCTCTGCTCCCAATTCAGCAGTGCCTGGAGCTGAAGGGGTCTCTGCTCCACTTTTCAGAAATGCCACCCTCCCAATGGTCCTAAATTTACCTATAAAAACAGGTGCTGAAGGTAGATCTGTGGAGGAGTGGCTGCAGGTCCCCTGACACATTCTCCCCACTGCCCCAGGAAGCCTCCAATGCCCTGTCTTGCCGGCCAGTCGGCACTCCGCAAGGCAGGTTCATTTATTTTTAATCTTTCCTGTTGCTTACACTGCCTCTCTTTCCTTTCTAATCCTACTCCCCTGAGTTTGGCCTTGCCTGACTTAATGAGCTGTTCAGAGCACCAGAATCCCTGCTTCAAACTGCTGCACCTAGTTTTTCAGGTATGAAGATGCTAGAGGGAACTAACGTGTGGGCTACAGGTATACCATCTTCCCGTTCCAAACTTAATTGCACTTAATAAGTGCATAATACATCTCTTCAAGCATATGTTGAATATTTACAGAAACTGAGATATGCTGGGGCATAACACAAAATTCAATAAACTTGTAAGAATTGAAAAAATACACTACATTAATAGAACAAAGTACAAGAACTACATGATCATCTCAACTGATGTAGAAAAGTCATTTAACAAAATCAATACCTTTTCATGATAAAAAACACTCAGCAAACAAGGAATAGAGGGAAAATTCTTCAACATGATAAAATTATATATATATATATTTATATATATATATATAAACTACAGCTAACATATACTCAGGAGCTCTAGCAGTGTAGTGCTTAAGGCATTTGACTGCCAACCAGAAGGCTGGTGGTTCAAACCCACCAGCCATTCCTCGGAAGCAAGACTAGGCAACCTACTTCCATAGAGACACCGCCTTGGAAACCCAAGGAGGGGTCACTATGAGTTGGATTCAAATTGATGGCAGTGAGTTTGGTTTGGTTTGAACATCATTCTCAGTGGGAAAAGACTGAAAGCATTCCCTTTAAGATAAGGACAATGTTTAATGTAATTAAAGCATTATTCATGCTTTTAATATTTATTGACCACCTCCTATGTGCCAGAAAATGAAAATCCTCACAACTGGACCAATAAGCAGCATCACAATAAATGGAAAAAAGATTGAAATTATCAAAGATTTCATATTACCTGGTTCCACAATCAACACCAGTGGAAGCAGCGGTCAAGACAGCAGACAACGTACTGCACTGGGCACCTCTGCTGCAAAAGACCTCTTTAAAGTGCTAAAGAGTAAAGATTTCTCCTTGAAAACTAAGGTGCACCTGATGCAAGCCATGGTGTTTTCAATCACCTCATATGCATGTGAGAGCTGGACAATGAATAAGGAAGACTGAAGAAGAG
>NW_006922561.1:388985-396865 GCF_000298275.1 Orycteropus afer afer
TTGAACCACCAGCCTTCTGGTTAGCAGTCAAGTGCCTTAGCCACTATGCTACCAGAGCTCCTAGTCAGTTTGAATCGCCAACCTTTCAGTTAGCAGCCGAGCACCACCAGGGCTCCTTAACAAAACAAAAATAGAAAATAACTAGAGCAATTGGAAACCTCATAAATTGCTGGTGGGGATGTAAAATGGTGCAGCTGCTGTGGAGAAGAGTTTGATAGCTTCTCAGAAAGGTAAACAAAGTGTTATCATGTAACCCACCAAGTCCACTCTTAAGTATACATCCGAAAGAACAAAAACAGGGAGTCAAACAGATACTTGTATACTAAAATCCATGTTGTATTATTTACAACAGCGAAGAAAAGATAGGAACATCAACAGATGAATAGATAAATGAAGTGTGGCATATCCATACAATGGAATTATTCAGCCATGAAGAAAAATCTGCTACACACTAGGACACAGATGAATCTAACAAAACATTATGCTGAGGGAAATAAGTCATACACAAAAGGAAAAATATTGTATGATACCACTTGTATGAAACATCTAGAAAAAAGTTTATTAGTGGTTACCAGGGACTAGGGGGGTGTAGGGAGGAGGGAATGGGGATTTTTTGCGTAAGGGGTACTGAGTTTCTTTTTGGGGTGATAAAAACTTTTGGAAATAGACATGGTGATAGTTGCAAAACATGGTAAATGTAATTAATGACACTGAATTGCATACTTTAAAATGGTTAACATGGCAAATTGTATAGTATGTTTTGCCACAATTAAAAAGAAAATAAACTATAGTAACTAAGACAATTTTACTTAAGGTACTTGTGCACTGACAGACAAGTGAACAATGGTACAGAAACAGAGGCACACAAAAATAAATATTTGATTTACAACAAGGCTGTCACTACAGAACAATGAATAAAACACCCTTTTTAATAAACAGTATCGAATAAAATGAATTTCCATATTTGGAAAAAAGAAACTCATACTATATACAACAATCAATTTCACAAATCCCAATCACATCTAATACTTACGTCCTTACTGCTCATACATTTTCAAAAATAAAAAAAGATCATGTTCTGTGAAGTTGATATATTCTTGTTAAATTCTAAGACCAAAGTTTACATGATTGTTTTCCCCAACACAATGAATAATCAACTTTATTGAAACTATTAATAAAATGATGCAAAATCTCATCAATAAATTTAGCAGTAGGTTTTATACTCACATCATATCCACACCTCCTGGAGTAATGGATGATGATGTCTGCTCCTTGCTGGATGAAGAATCAGTAGTACATTCTGGTTCAGATACTGAATCACTGCTGCAGGGCTCACTATTTGGAGATGCATTTCTGTGAGAGGTACTGTCGACTGCTACAGATGTCAATTCACCCTCTGAGAAAGCATCACTTATAAACATGCCTTCATGGATTAAATAAGCCACTTCTGTGTCCAATGAATTGTCTTTTGAAGCATTCTTTTGTTGTGAAACTTCCTCCAATTCTCTAGTCCTTTGGTTTTTGTCAAGAACTGAGAGAACAACACTATGAATGATATTTAACGTTGCCTAGAAAAAAACAGGATTGTTTTTAAAGGATTTAAAATATCTTGTACCTAAAGTTCCAAAAACTGAATTCTGTGCATGTAACTTTTATGATCATAAATGAGCTAAAATCATGTACATCAGAATTTCTACTTATCTTTTATTGCACAACAAAGGTGACTTGTGAAAAAGAACTGCTCAGGAAAACTTAGTTCACTCTACCACTTAGGAATACAGCGCATGTATTTTAATTGATTTTATAAATGGAAATCATCCTAAAACATATTGCATATTTCTCTAACTTCTTTATAATTTATATTAAACAGACTGTAACTTGCCTATCAGAGAATCTTATCAATTGATGTGCCTAAGAAAAAAGTCCACATTCCTTATCATCTCCAGCCCCTGTCCACTTCTCATCTTATACCTTCTGTCTCTCATTCACTAATTTCTAGACATTCTGATTTTCTTTCTGTTCTAACATTTCAAAATCAATGCTACTTTGCTGTTTCCTCTGCCCTGAATGCTCTTCCCCTTGAATCTTTGCATACTAGTTCCTTCTCATCACTCAAGTTCTGGCATAAATGTCACCTCATCAAAAAGACTTTCCCTAATTCTCCTCCAGCAACTCTATCCCATTATCCATTTTTAAAATAACATTTATAGCTATCTAAAATGATCTGTTTGTTTATTCTAGGTTTCCTTTCACTATAATGTCAAGTCCATGAGAGATACTGCAATCCTAATGTCTAGAATAGTGTCCAGGATGTAAGGAGGTGCTCAACAAATATAAAAGCTAGATGTATGAAGAGTATATTTATGTAAATTAGTGTTTTGTGGGATGATAAGAATTAAGAGGCTATTTACCTACTTTAACATTCAAGATTACATTCTCTTAATGTATTATACCCATACTCAAAGCCTTTGACTTCTCTTCAAGGATCCACGTGGTTTAAGGGAAGCAGACTCCAACTTAAGGCCTCCAAAGACAGAATAAAGATGTAAGCTAGCCCAATCAGCACATGGAAACAGAAGACATACTGAAATAACTGCACAGAAGCAAAGCCAAGGCCTGATGACATTATTAACCTATCAAGGACCTACAGGCTATCTCTGGATATTTTTCTGTCATCTGAGCCAATAAATCTACTTAATTAAGACACTCTGAATTGTGTTTCCTGTTATTTGGAGCTGTAAGCACTCTGAGTAATCCAATAACTCATACAGTATTCACCAAAGATTCTGTGCCCTCAAGAGCTCAGATATCAAAGTGTCTATGGATACAGTTTTGTTTTTCACTTTCCTCACTGATCATTAATTTCTTCTATTATCATAGATTTGCTGCTTGCTACCTCCCACCACTGCTGCTTTTAATCCTTAATACTGTCTTTATCTTTGATGAGCCTACTTTCCTCAAAGCTTTTTCTTCTCATCTCCTTTCTTGCTGCTTTTCTTTTTTTTCTTATAAAAAGACCATGATGGTGGACATGGTCTTTCCCTTTCCCTACCATCTATTCTCCACCTCTCCCATGGTATAGCAGCTATACAATTTGAGTAGAATTGAGAACACATTCCAGGTATGAGTTGTAAATAGCTCAACAATGTACTTCCAACTACCTTGCCTCCATGTCTACTTCAGAGATAAGAATACTATTCACAATTAAACCATGGCATTTTTTTGACCACAATGATTAAGCGTGTGAATGAAACTGGTCCAAGCCAATTGAAGTCAAAGACTTTTATTTGGTGAAGAAGAATGTTTTCTTGTTCTAGAGGGTATGCTGAATAGATATGGCAGACCAATGACTGTTCCAGTCATTTTGCGACAATGAGACTGGGTCAGTCTAAAGATTACCCAAACACAAAGAGGAAGGTAGAAGTGAATTATTAAAGAATATGAGCTAAAAAGCCAGAATTAAACTAGGCCTGAAACTCAACTCACTCTTAGATATCCATGCCAATACATTTCTTTCATTGTTTTAACTAGTTTGATTTAACTATTCTGTCTCTTTTAACTGACATGTTAGTTGATATAATATTACATTTTCCATAAATACTACATAAGGTGTTCTCTTAAGAATTCTTCTTTGCTGTTTTCACTATGTTACACACTCCCTAGATTATTCATTCCTAAGTGTGTCATTAAGTCTAATTTACGTTGTTGTTATTGTTGTTATTTGCCATCGAGTCGGCCCCAACTCATAGCGACCCCTCCTTGGGTTTTCGAGGCAGTATCACTACGGAAGTAGGATTGCCCAACCATCCTTCCAAGGAGTGCCTGGTGGATTTGAACCGCCAGCCTTCTGGTTAGCAGTCAAATGCCTTAGGCACTATGCTACCAGAGCTCCTTGTCTAATTTATAGGTAGGTCAAAACAGGTACATACAGTTTTTTTTTTTTTTTAGCTTTACTTCAGTGCAAAATTGCTCTGCAGGAGGAAGATGGAACTGTCTACTGCTGTAAAGATTTAAAAACCAAAAACCAAACTCACTGCCATCGAGTCAGTTCTGACTCAGAGCGACACCTCTGTGAGCTTCCAAGGCAGTATCTCTACAGAAGTAGACTGCCCACTCTTCCTTCCAAGGAGTGGCTGGTGGGTTTGAACTGCCAACCTTCTGGTTAGCAGTCAAATGCCTTAGGCACTGTGCCACCAGCCTTAGAAACCATATGGGGCAGTTCTACTCTGTCTTATTGGGTCACTATGAGTTATAATCAACTTAATGGCAGTGGGTTTGGGTTTGTTTTTGTTTGTTTAGTGCAAGAAAAGGTGCAAAGCTTTTCAATGATTTAAAAGCTGCATATGCAGCAAATGAAGTTGATAGTGATAAAGAATTAGTTGTGAGTAGGGACTGGTTTAATCATTTCAAAGTGAAGGCAATTTACATAACATTAAGGGGCAAGGAGGAGTTGTCTTGAGCTCTGGTAGCACAGTGGTTAAAGCATTTGACTGCCAACCAAAAGATTGGCAGTTTGAACCCATCCCGTTGCTCCAGGGGAAGATAAGGTTGTCTGTTTCTATAAAGATTTATACCCTTGAAAAATCTATGGGGTACTTCTACTCTATCCTTTCAGGTCACTGTAAGTAGGAATCAATTCAGTGGCAGTGGGTAGAAGTTGTCCTTAAGTCAGATGTTCATATCCCAGGGATGGCCTGTAGTGTAAGAGGTTTTCTAATTATTTTTTTCCAAGTGTAGAGCCATTTTTGCTTAACGATGCCAGAAAACTGATCTTTGAAAAACAAGATTTCAAACAATATGGTAGGTTTAACAATAGGGGCATGATTTACTTTCTGAACTTATCTATTACAGCAATCTGTAGTCATGCTCATTTCAAAAACACCAGAACAACTAAAGAAAATATAACTTATCAACCTTAAGAACAGACTGAATTAAAATACTCTGGCAACCACGTTGTTAAGTCTCTAAAATAACAGACCAAATTATTTGCTCTTATAACAAAATAAAAATTTAAGAAATAAAATAAAATTGCTTGAAAGGAATGTAAGCTGAATTTAAGGATTATTTTCTTTTTTAACTATACAAATCAGCCTAATCTGGAAGACAGAGAGCAACCAAGAATTTTAATAAAAATTCAGAATTCAATTAAAAGCAAGATAAATCCTTAAGTAATTAATAAAAACTCAAATACAAAATTTTTACATCCCAATTTTTTATCCTTTCTTTATTTAAACTAAACATATTATTGAAATGCTCTGGTTGGAATTTTAACCTTCAGTTTCCTTTAAAAGAAATATAATTTACTCTAATACTAAAGGGACATATAGAATATACTTTGTTTTTGTGAAATAAATGCAAGAACACAGGACAAATTAATGTCTGGTAAAGTAAACAACAGCTTCAAAATAGTTTAACCCTGTAACAGAGTAAACGCTGCTTTCTAAAAACCAGCTGTTTTTCTAATTATATCAAATACCTCTCTTCATAGAAATCTTAAGAAAAACAGAAAAGAATAAACAAAAGATTAAAATTGCATATACTTCTACCATATAAAACTAATCACTGAAAAGACAACTTGATTATCTCTTTGTTCTACAGGGAGAAAAAAAATTAAAAATTAACATGGAGTCCCAGATGATGCAAATGGTTAATACACTCAACAGCCAATCAAAAGGTTGGTGGTTCAAGGCCACCAAGAGGTTCCTCAGAAGAAAGACCTAATGATCTACTTAAAAAAATTAGCCTTGAAAACACTATGAAGCACAGTGACACATGTAGGATCACTATGAGTTGGAATCAACTTAACAGCAATAGGTGTATCTTATCTTTTCATTATATATGATAACTATGTATTTTGTTCTATCATTAAGAATCCCTGTTGCATATTGTTCCATGATAAAGGAAAAAAACCTGTTGCAGTTGAGTCAATTCTGACTCATAACGACTATATAGGACAGAGTAGAACTACCCCATCGGGTTTCCAAAGCTATAATCTTTACAGAAGCATAATGTCACATCTTCCTCCAAAAAAGGATATACTTGTCATAATATATTTTACCATTTCTCTACTGTGAGACATTTAGCTGTTTGTAATTTATTAAAAAATTATTCATTAAAAATGAACAGCTTATAATTAATACTATTTTTCAGTAAAAGCATAGCCTTATATTTGAAGGTTATATGTCATCTTCAAAGATATTCTACAGAAGTACTAGTTTAAATATATAACAGTGGAAATTACAACTATAACAAATCTTTGTTCATATATTGTGTGAGTGTGTATATATATAATTTGATTTTAACTGATATAGAACCTAAAAGTAGAGTAACTACTAAAAACAATAACTGGCAAAAATTTGGCCAATTTTACACTGTGGAATATAGGAGTAATACATATCCAGACATACAATTAAAAAGTGTGTGGTAATGAGGTCACAGTGGGAATATAAAAGTAAAAATCCACATATACAGGTTTGCTATTATTAATCATTATCAACAAGTGGGATCAACATGTTTAGTAGTTGTCTAAACTAAGTACAGTGAATCACATTCTATAAAACTTTTTCCACCCTGATTAGCATTTATAAATGTGACCTAATATTGCTCTAACATCAATAAAGAAAAGCCATGTCATATACAAGTACTAAAGTCTTCCAGACCATTTAACATGGTACTCATGAAAAGCTATGGAGTTTAACTACAATAGATGACACAATATTAAAATATGATAACTCAAAGATTACCAAATTTTTGTGATAAGAAGTCAGTAGATCCTAATAACTATCTTCTTATTAAAATGCAGCTATTGCATGTTGGTAATTCCAACCAGTAAGTATTGTTGTCCATGATATAATTTTTTCTGAAAAATGCAGTGTGGCATATGTTCTTTTCCTTATAGTAAGTGGCTTAAAATTGTATGGTTTGATTAAAGAGACATGATAATTCAATGCAATGTATGATTCTTGCCTGGATTCTAGACCAAAAAATGAAATCAAAGGACATCAGTGGAACAATTTGAGTATGTACTGTATGTTGGAAAATAATACTATATAAAAATTAAGTTTCTGTAAAAATTAAATGTTTGGGATAGATTTTTAAAGTATTTCTCCCCTGTATCCTCTAGGTACCTAGAAACTGAAAAGGAACTGGTATCACGTTCATGGTCAAAAAGAACATTTCAAGATCTATCCTGAAATACACTGGTGTCAGTTGAAAGGATAATATCCAAACATCTACAAGGAAGACTAGTTAACATGACTATTCAAATTTATACCCTAATCTCTAAAGATGAAGAAATTAAAGATTTTTACCAAATTTGGCAGTCTCAAATTGAGCAAACATGTAATCAAGATGCACTGATAATAACCGGTCACTAGATTGTGAAAGTTGGAAACAAAAAAGAAGGATCAATAGTTAAGATAGTATGACCCTGGTGATAAAAATGATGCTGGAGATCACATCATAGAATTTTGCAAGACCAATGATCTATTCATTGGAAATACTCTTTTCAATAATAAAAATGGTAATTATACACATGGATCTCGTCTGATGGAATATAGTAGAATGAAATCAACTACATTCATGGAAAGATATGATGGAGAAACTCAATATCATCATCACTCAGAATAAGGCCAGGGAACACTATGGAACACGCCATCAGTTGCTCATATGCAAATTCAAGTTGAAGCTGAAGAAAATTAAAACAAGTCCACAAGACTCTAAGTACAACCTTGAGTATATCCTACCCAAATTTAGAGACAATCTCAAGAATAGACCTGACATAGTGAACACTAGGTAGCGTAGTGCCTAAGGCACTTGACTGCTAACCAGAAGGCTGGCGGTTCAAACCCATTAGCCACTCCTTGGAAGGAAGGTTGGGC
>NW_006922561.1:397055-399013 GCF_000298275.1 Orycteropus afer afer
AGGAAGAAAGAAAAGACCAAAAAGAATGTCAGAAGATACTCTGAAACTTGCTTCTGAATATAAAGCAGCTAAAGCAAATGAAGTAAAAGAGCTGAATGGATGATAAAGTAAAAAAGTTGAAAAGAAGATTTCAAAAGGAAGCTCAAGAAGACAAAGTAAAGCATTATGAAATGTGCAAAGAACTGAAGTTAGAAAACCAAAAGAGAACAACATGCCTGGCATTTCTCAAGCTGAAAGAATAGAAGAAAAAAAGCAAGCCTTCAGTTGCAATACTGAAGGATTCTATAGACAAAATAACTAATGATGCAAGAAGCATCAAAAAAGATGGAAGGAATACAGAGTTACTGTACCAAAATAAACTGGTTGACATTCAGTCATTTCAGGAGGTAGAATATGATCAAGAATCGATGATATTAAAGGAAAAAGTCCAAGCTGCACTGAAGGCACTGGCAAAAAACAGCTCCAGGAATTGACTAAATACCATTGAAATGTTTCAACAAACAGATGTAGCACTGGAGGCGCTCACTCATTTATGCCAAGAAACATAGAAGAAAGCTACCTGGCCAACCTATTGGAAAAGATCTATATTTGTGCCCATTCCAAAAAAAGATGACCCAATAGAATGTGGAAATTATTGAGCAGTATCATTAATACGACACACAAGTAAAATTCTGCTGAAAATAATTTAACAATAGGGAGACTTTCAATATGGCAGACTAGGCAGAAAGACTGCACAGACCCGATTCAACAATGAAAAGGGAAACCAATTAATATAGACACAGAAGATAACCCTGGACCCCTGAGCCTTGAAGAGAAGGATATACAAGTGGACTAAACCCCAACTAGCAGAAGAATTTGCGTGAAAATACCAAAAAAGGAGACATAGGTTGCTGCGGTCTGGCAGCGATCCTGAGCGATCCTGATGGCACAGACAGCTTGGAGATTCCCGAATGGTGGTAGGACCTAAGAATTAACCAAAAACTCAGCCCTGCTAGACAGGGACAGCACGGAGGACTGTACATAGTGGCTGGGGAATAAAGGGAGAAGGTGAAGAGAAAGGCGGGCTGAGCTGTGGACTTTTGCTGGTCGGGAGGGCACCGCCATTTTGAAGCTTTCAAAGCAGCTTGATGGTTTTGGATGTTTAAAGAGACAGCGCTCTAGCAGATTCCTGGGGATTAAGAACACGTTCTGCTTTCCAGCAACCCCAAGGACACTCCGGACCCACAAGACTGAAAAGGTACAACATTCCTCTTGTTACTCTTATACTCCACACCCACTTGGTGAACAGAGGTGCAGCCATCCCCCACTTGCACCTACCTTCTGGGCCCATAGAAATGCCATCACAGTCTGTGTGCTCAGACGGAGCCTCGGTGCCCTGCCCTGTCCTCCACCGATTCCTTTTTTTTTTTTTTTCCTTTCTCTTTTTTATTTTTTTCTTCTTTGCTTTCTTTTTTCTGGTGATTAGTTTCCTTGTATTTGTCAGTTTTAAAACAACTATTATTATTAATACTTTTGTCCTTTTTATTATTATTCTTCATCTTCCCCTCCCAGGCCCTACTTTTAGGCATTTTTTCTTTTCCCTGTTCCTGGTTGAAATTTTTTTTTTTTAATTTAAGGGGTACCCCCCCTTTTTCCTCATGGTTAACCCCATTCCTTGTTTTTCTTTTTGCGTTTTTCTGATTTTTTTTCTTTCACTACTCTCCTTCTCTGCTTTTTTCTCTTAGTCCCTATCACCAGATATTGCAGCTTTTCTTGTTTTTTTCTTCGTCTTTTTCTCTTTTTTCTTTTTTTGACTACTGTTCCTGTGTGATTACATGATGTGTTCTTTGTCCATGTGCTTTTAGTATTTTCTTTTTTATTGTGATTTGGGTGAAGATTTACAGAGCAAATTCATTTTCCATACAGCAGTTCACATATACTTTGTCTCATGTCATTGACCACAGTTTACCACAATGCAA
>NW_006922561.1:399504-400135 GCF_000298275.1 Orycteropus afer afer
TATAGGCTGCAGATCGGATGGTGTACCAGTGGCTAGGACTAATTGTTTCCATGAATTTTGGTTTTCTTCATTCTTCTTTGCTCTGGATGAGGAGAGATGCAGTGCTGCATTAGATGGCAGCTTGCTAGCTTTTAAGATTCCAGTTGCTACTCGCCAAAGTAGGAGGTGGAACAATGTTTTGTATAGTATGTTATGCCAATTAAGCTTGATGTCCCCTATGACTATGGTCTCAAGCCCGCAGGTTCAACTACTCGATCCCTCAGGGTAGCTGGCTGTGACCAAGTAGTGACCACAACCTTGTCCCTTGTCAGCTCTACTATATACCAGGGAATTCTGATCATTCACATAAACTTGTAAGACCATTGTCTGCCAACCCTATATATGTTCTTGGATACATTCCCCATTTCATAGACATATGTAATCATTTAGCCTGTCCACCCATCTATCCATCCATATACCCATGTTTGCCTTCACTGACAACACAGTACTGTATGTGCGAAAGGGTTCATATTTCTTGTCTGTACCTCCCATGTACGTCTCTATGTCTTTCTCATCCTCAATGCTGCCATACTGGTCACTCACATTTGGTACATTGCCCTTCTCTTCACCCAAATCAATACTTATCTCTATC
>NW_006922561.1:401921-404281 GCF_000298275.1 Orycteropus afer afer
AGTCAAGTGCCTTAGGCACTATGCTACCAGTGGTCTGTATATCTGTCATTAAACCAATACCAGGCAGCTTTGACTACTGTGGCTGTAAAGTAGGTTTCGAGATCCAGCAGTGTGAGACCTCCTACTTTATTTTTCTTCTTCAATAGTGCTTTGTTTATCCGAGGTCTCTTTCCTTTCCATATAAAGTTAGTGACTGGTGTTTCCATATCCCTAAAGAATGCTGATGGGATCGGGATTGGGATTGCATTGAATGTTGCTTTTATTTTTTTGATGGTTATTCAATTGTAATTTGTGTCTAACTGAGTGGGAGACAACAACAATCCCCGTAAGACACAACTACACCCACAACTCCTGCGACTTCACTTACTGAGCTAGAGCCACTACCTCCTTCTCCACCAATGGGCCAATGACAAAAAAACACCAAGAAGAGCCTGAATCACCCTTGGCTGCTCTTCACAAACAGTTAATAGAAATCTAAATACAACAATGCCATGATGCCTGAGACAACAGACCATCACAGTGCACACAAAGAAGCAGGATAAAGTGGTATAAAGAAGGCAGCAGGATACAGACCCAGAACACATCCCTGAGGAAGACGCAGCATTGGAGCTCTCTGCTAAGAACTTCAAAAGAACTATCTTTAGGTACCTGCAAAGGATTGAGAGATAGATGAAAGAAAACAGAAAAAAAAACCACAGAAGAATTTTGGAAGAAAATATAAGAACAAAATGACAAAATAAATGAAAAATTAGAAATGATTCTATATCTACAGATATACATCCAGAAGATTAATACTAAATTGTCAGAAATAGATAACACATTGGAAGGACAAAGGAGTAGAATTGATGCAATGGAAGACAGAATAAATGAGATTGAAGGCAAATAGCTGAATACTTCTTTGGAAAATGATCAATCAGAAAAAAAATCAAAACAAAATGAAGAAAGCCTAAGGTTCATGTGGGATACCATCAAAAGGAATAACTTATGTGTCTCGGAATTCCAGAACAGGAAGAGAAAAAAAAAAAAAACACTGAGAAAATTGTTCAACATTTGCTGGAGGAGAACTTCCCTCATATGCTGATATGAGGATATATGCATTCAGGAAGTCCAACGAACCCCAAATAGGATAGATCGCCCCCAAAAAATCAACAAGACACATCATCATCAAACTCATCAAAACCAAAGACAAAGACACAATCCTGACAGCAGCACAGGAAAAACAAAAAGTTACCTAAAACGGACAGCCAGTAAGAATAAGCTCTGATTTCTCAGCAGAAACCATGCAAACGAAAAGGCAACAGGATGGTATTATAAAACCCTGAAAGGGAAAAGTTTTCAACCAAGAATTACATACCTGGCAAAATTGGCCCTCAAATATGATGGTGAAATTAGGAGATTTCCAGATAAGCAGAAACTAAGGGAATTTGTGAAAACCAGACCAACTTTATAGGAGATGGTAAAGGGAGTCCTTTGAATAGAGAACCAAAAATAGCAAATAACAACCAACCATTAATACATAAAATGACATAACCCAGAAACCACACCTATGACATAAATAAAGTAAAATGAGTTTACAAGACTGTAAACAGGGAACCAGAGACATCAACTGGCAAGGGAGGACAACTACAAACAAAAAGAGGGAAAAGACTGTATAGTTACAGAACTTCTAAATGGTGAGGAAGTTAAGAGAGCTGTAAGATACAATAGACTGTTCTACATTCTGGGATAAATTTATAAATCATAAGGTAACCTCAAAGAAAAATGATAAACCTTCACATGACAATAAAAAAGAGGACAAGAACAAATATTCAGCATATACTAATACAACAGCAACAAAGCAAATGATAATATGATTCATAAACATAATAAGCTCAGCCCAGAAAATAATATGGAACAAAGAAATCAGGGACACTATGAAAGAACACATAACAAAATGACAGCAACCAATTCAAACTTATTAATAATTACACTGAATGTTAATGGATTAAATGCACCACTCAAGAAATGGAGAGTTGCAGATCAGATAAGAAAACAAAACCCATCAATATGGTACCTACAAGAGACACATCTTAGAGATAAAGACAAAAATAGACTAAAAATCAAAGGAAAAAGATATGTCTTTTGGAAAGAGATATATCAAGCAAATGGCAAATGTAAGATAGCAGGAATGGCAATATTAATTTCTGATCAAATTGACTTTAAGACAAAAACCACCATACAAGACAAGGAAGGACATTATATAATGATTAAAGGATCAACTGAACGTGAAGATATAACCATAATAAATATCTTGGACCCAATGAAAGAGCCCCAAAATACATAAATCAGACTTTAAAAGAGTTGAAAAGCCAAATAGATGA
>NW_006922561.1:407200-433298 GCF_000298275.1 Orycteropus afer afer
GTAGTGATACTGCCTCGGAAACCCAAGGGGGGGTCGCTATGAGTCGGGGCCGACTCGACGGCAAATAACAACAACAACAACAACAACACATGATCCACACCTTAGAAGCTCTGATGGTGCAGGGGTTAAAGCATCTGGCTGCTAACCAAAAGGTCAGAGGTCAGTGGCTTGAACCCATCAGCCGCTTGGTGGGACAAAGATGAGGTAGTCTGCTTCTGTAAAAGCTATATAGCCTTGGAAACCCTATAGGGCAGATCTACTCTGTCCAACAGGGTCACTACGAGTCGGAATTGACTCGATGGCAGTGGGTTTGGTTTTTTGGATCCATACCTTAGTAATAATTCTTTTACTAAATCTTCTCTAAATCATTCTAATTTGAGTGTATTGTCTTTTTCCTGACTGATAACCCCCATCTATAAATGCATACTTACTTCATAACAACATCAGCATCTATTTCTTCTATTTGTGAAACTTTATTAATCACACACTGCAAAATTAAAGAAAAAACAGAAACAATTTGATTAGCTGTCTTCAGAATCCTAAACACTCCATGCTTCATTTGTACCTTAAAAAGGACCTCACCAACCATAATAAGCATTTTACCAGGCTTCTCTTCTCTCTTATACATACTTCAAGGTGTCTGAAAAACTGCAGCATTATCCTTGCCCTATTAAATAATTATTCTTGAACTATATATTTTTGAACTATAATATGTTTGCTATAATATTTGCTTAAGTATAATAATTTCTAAACCTCCTATCTAAAACTGTTCAAAATAATACATCAGGGGAAAAAAAAGAATTAAAATACTTAGGAACAAGGTGAAGTCTCATATTAAAATCCCAAAAGGATTCATCTTGGAGGTTATAGTTCCTTATAATGCATCCAGCAATTTGAAGTTTAATAAATAAATAAATGCTTAGACTTTAATAGAAGTCTGAGAATTAAAATACAGCAATTTTTTAAAAAAATTTATTTACCTATATATAATATACATACAGAAAATTGTACAAATTATGTGTACAGCTGAAAAATTCTTACAAATTGAATATATCTGTGTAACCAGTACCTAACTCAAGAAACTGAACAGTACCTAGAAGTCCCTCTTTCGGTCTCCTCCCAGTCACTCCAGGCTCCCCCAAAAAAACTACTGTCCTGACTTCTAATACAGAAGATTAATTTTGAACTATATATAAATGGAATTTTATAGAATATATAACCTTTTGTATCTGGCTTCTTTGACTCCACATTACGTCTGTGATATTTAACCATGTTGAAGCCTATAATTTATTCATTCTTAATACTATAGAGTATTATATAACACAATTCTATTTATCCTTTCTACTGTTGTTGAAATGTGGGTTGTTTATAGTTTTTTTTTATTATTACAAATGGTTCTACCATGAACATTCTTGTGCTTTCTTTCGGTGAACTTACATAATGTATTTCGTTTCAGTATGTACCTAGGGAAATAACTGCTAGGCCACAAAGTAAGTGTATGTTTAGCATTAGTAGATATTACCAACAATTCTCTAAAATGGTTGTACCAATTTAAAAAGATAGTGTTTTAATTATATCTGAGAGAAGTAAAAGGGGATGATTATAATCTTTTGCTTATTTTATTTAAACATTAAACATTCACACGTGTCTATTTACCTAATGATGATTAAACCTAATAAATATATTTAACATTTTGTAAATATAGAAATGGGAGCTCTGGTAGCATAGTGCCTAAGGCATCTGACTGCTAACCGGAAGGCTGGTGGTTCAAACCCACCAGCCACTCCTCGGAAGGAAGATGAGGCAATCTACTTCCGCAGTGATACTGCCTCAGAAACCCAAGGAGGGGTCGCTATGAGTCAGGTCCAACTCAACGGGACATAACAACAACAACATATATAGAAATATTGAAGTTTAGTGAATGAAATTTATGTAACTAAAAAGCCAAAACAAAGATCAGCAAAGACAAAAAAGAAAGACATGGATTTTAATTTATAATTATAATTTCTCAGAGATCAATAAAATAAACATTGTCTACTGCTGGTGGGAGAAAAAACTGGCAAGACCTTTCTAGATAGCAATTCAACTCTATGTAGCAAACAATCTAAAATACAAGAAATTTAAGTATTAAACAATTTAAAATCAATTTTCACTCTGTAGATTAGTCCTAAGAAACTAGTGAGGGGGGCAGATCTTTATACCAAAGATGTTTGTTACAGTGTAATTTATAGCATCAAGTTAAAAAAACCTATATATTCAACAAAAAGGTTAAATTAATGTTAGTTAATGAACATAGTATTGATGGAATTTTGTACAACCATTAAAAATGATGTGTCTGAAGGCTTATATAATAATATAAGAAAATGCTTACATTATGATTCTAACTAAAATATGTACAATTCGAAATCATATATATATAAAATCATAAATGTCAAAAATGAAACAAATCAATAACAGTCTGCACATAGAAATATTCTTTAAGTGGCAGTCTTCTGGCTGGTAAAGCTACGATTTTTCTCTTTGTATTTGTCTATATTTTCAATTTTAAATACATAAGCAAGTATTACATTTTTACTGCAGGTATTATTACCATGATAATGTAAACAAAAAAAATTAACAAGATTCTATACCAAAATATATCAAATAAAAATGTTTTATTACCTGTTTAATGATATTCTTTGCTGTAATAATCATTTCTTCACCATAGATTTCTAAAAAATTGAGTTTTCTTTGTTTTAAAAGTCCAAATACAAGAGATACTAGTCTTTCCTATGAAAATAAGAATATATAATTTCACACTTCAAAATGAAATAATCTCACTTAGAGGTAGAAATATTCAGCATCAAGGGTTTTACTGCTTGATCCTCAGATCTTTATCCTGCATACGGTATTTTCTAGAACCTTGGAGAAACCTCTCCCACAGCAGTCTTGTCACCAGATTTTTGTAGTCAATGCTCTAAAACAAGTAAATCTTGTTCTATCACGGTAGATTTAAAAAAAAAAAAAAAATGGTATGAGGGCAAATGCTAGAGTATTTTTAGGCCTTATTAAAAAAAAATTAGAAAGTATCTCTTAAACTCTGATGCCAAATACATATTTTATCAACTCTGTAATTTTTAGAACACTATAATGATGACCTGAACTCTCTATTAATGTGTATAAACTTTCTTTTACTCAGGCTTCCATCAGGGTGTTCTGGGGTCTTTACTAGTTCTTGGCAAGAATCTGCATTGAGTAGTTACCAGCTAAATGAAGCCTGGATATGATAATAAATGTATACATTTATCTATAAAATATGGTCCTAACAAGTACTCAATTTGAATAATTGATAAACTACTATATTATAGTTCAAGACTGTATGCATTTGACAATGCAAAAACATTAGGCTATGTGGATCGTAACAAATTATGTATATAACATTGAGAAGAATGGGAATTCTGGAACACATAACTGTGCTCAAGAGAAACCTATGTATAGATCAAGAGGTAGTTGTTGAGCAGAAGAAGCGGATACACATGGCTTAAAATCAGGAAAGGTGTGTGTCAGGGTTATATCCTTTCATCATGTTGTTGTTGTTGTTATGTGCCGTTGAGTCGGACCTGACTCATAGTGACCCCTCCTTGGGTTTCCAAGGCAGTATCACTACAGAAGTAGATTGTCCCATTTTCCTTCTGAGGAGTGGTTGGTGGGTTTGAACCACCAGCCTTCTGGTTAGCAGTCAAGTGCCTTAGGCACTTATGCTATTCAATTTGTAATAAACCAAAAAAAAAAAAACCCTGTCATTGAATTGATTCTGACTCATAGTGACCCCCATAGGGTAAATCCTTATGGAAGTAGGCTGCCTCATCTTCCTCCTGTGGAGCAGCTGGTGGGTTTGAACTGCCAACCTTCTGGTTAAGAGTCAAAAGACTTACCAACTGTGCCCCCAGAGCTCCTTATCTGTATACTGAGCAATCTGTATATTCAGCACATAATCCAAGAAACTGGATTATGAAGGGTGTAGCATCAAGATTGGTAGAAAACTCTTTAACAGTTTATGATATGCAAATGACACAACCTTACCTGCTGAAAGTGAAGAAGACTTGAAGCACTTACTGATGAAGATCAAAGAGTACAACCTTCAGTATGGATTGTACTTCAACATAAAGAAAACAAAAATCCTCACACCTGGACCAATAAGCAACATCATGACAAATGGAGAAAAGACCGTTGTCAGGGATTTCCCTTTATTTGTATCTAAATATCAATGCTCATGAAAGCAGCAGTCAATTAACACAATGCCCTGGGCAAATGTGCTTAAATGTGTTTAAAGCGTTACCCGAGTCCTCACTTTGAGGACTTAGGTGTGCCTAACCTAAGCCATGGTATTTTCAACAGCTTCGTATGCATGTGTAAGTTGTGCAATGAATAAGGAAGACCACAGAAGAACTGATGTGTTTGAATTGTGGTGATGACAAAGAATATTGAAAATACTATGGACTGTCAGGAGAACAAACAAATCTATGTTGAAGAAGTGCAGCCAGAATGCTCTTTAGAAATGAGAACTGTCAGACTTTATCCCACATACTTTGGTTATGTTTTCAGAAAGTATCAGTCCCAACAGAAAGATATCATACTTGGTAAAGTAGAGTGCCAGTAAAAAAGAAGACCTTCAGCAAGATAGATTGACAAAGTGGCTGCTATGATGGGCTCAAGAATAGCAAAAATCATGAGGATGGCACAGGACCAGGCAGTGTTATGTTCTGTTGTACACAGGATCTCTACAAGTCAGAACTGACTAGACAGTACCTAAGAACAACAAGACAAGATATATCCAGTGCATACAGGCAAACGGATTAAAGTTAATCCATCCTATGTCTATGTGATAGTTAAGTTTGTGTGTCAACTTGGCTGGACCTGGTTGAGTGGCTGGGCAGCTGGATATAGTATTCCCCATGATGAAATTGGTTATCAACTCCATGGTGGAATCTACTGTGAGCAGCTGAGTAGCTGCCTTAGGGATGTGGTCCGCTTCCTGTATATAAGAAGAAGGCTTGGGGAACGGTCTCTAGCTTACAGCATTCTTGAACCCTGCATGTAGCCATGTCACTGTTCAACAGCCTGCAATGGTCTGCTGATCTTGGGACTTTTAATGGATTTGAATTAATGGCTTGCCATGTGGTTTGGTAATATCGGGACTATGCCTTTTTACTTGTCAATCTTGGGCTTGTCAGTCTCAGCAGCCAGCAGCTGTCTGACTGAAGAAAAGCCTCTAGCTTCAGTGGGCCAGGAGCAGGAGGCAGAGCTGAAGCCCAAGGTTGAGGGGCTTTCACCCAGTCCCTAGAGCCTGGCACTTTGAACTCGGACTTAAAGCCTCCAAACTGTAGGAGAATAAACTCCTGTTTTTTCAAACCATCATCCCATTTGTGGTATATTCTTGTCAGAATGACACTAGGTAACTAGAACAGTCTACATTTTGAACTTGTCTCTGTGAGTCAGAACTGACTTGACAGTACCTAACAACACAGTAATACAGGAGGTACTCCAGAGCATGAGGCAGATGGAATAAAGTTAATTCATTCGGTGTCAATGTTTTGAACTTGGTTTATAAACTATAAAGAACTTATTTAACTCTAATTTCTTATTAAGGTATGAAATTTATTTTTATTGTCCAATTTCAAAGGACTATGGGACTTGTGAAGGTCACAAGGCTAGTAAAGAACTTGATAGGTCTAACAGACCTTAAAAAATTAAGACAATCTTTCTCAATATAATCTGAGAAGAGTAAGTTCTAAACTTGGGCTGTTAAGAATTAAAACTAAGCAATGACATTAATTTTATTCCACAGTTCAAAACACATACCTCTTCTAAAATTTGACAGTCATCTTCCAGTGGCCTATTTAAGTCACTGTGAGAATAAGTAGAAAATTCTGCAATCATCATTTTATCTATTAGTTTTTCTAATTCACAAAGCTGTGATCCCAAATGCCTACAAAGGAAGAAAAATATATTATCTATATATCCATTAAAAACCACAAATGCACTGATGATCAAAGAAAACATAGTAGATAAATTTTTTTAGCAGACAGTACCTATGCAATAGTATAATGTTTTATTAAAATAGAATTGTTGAAGTTACCAAACTAACAGATAATTTCACTTAATCTCCTGGATTCTATTTTTCTGTTTACATCCTTAATCTCCAAACACTTCTTGAAACATGGTTACCTGGTGAATTTTATGACTGCTTTCCACAGATAAAAAATATTCAAGTTCTTTCCTCATTAGCCATTAACTGAATATCAATGCCATTCATTTATTCAATATAAGTACCTACCATGTGGTAAGCCCTGTTCTAGGTACATATAAATATCTAAAGGACTACAGGTACAAAGTGATTCAATTCAGTATCTGTCATGATCAATGTGAGTTACTGCACAAAACCCCTCAGAGGTCATTAAACTGAAAGTCATTTACACCTTAAGACTGTGAAAATATAAAAATAATGAGTTACAACTGATTCATAGCCATTTTTTTCTCATAAAATATACTGTGCTATTTCTAGTATATATAGATTCCAGCTAAAAGTTAAAGTGAGAAGGACTCTGGTCTGGGAAGAGTTACAGGCATTGTAAAGGCAGGTAATACTAAAGAGTTTAGAACCTTTTCCCTATCCATATGATAAGAATGGTCCCAAGCAGTTCCTATTCTGCAGGGGATTAAGAATAAGTACCTTCTTATACAAAGGGATTTTTGCCACAGAATCTAATAGCTTCATAAAACAATGAGTTGATGAAATCTAAAGTATCTAATTGGTCCAAAGTATTTCAAAATGCACAAGTGAAACAGGTCAATGAGAAATCTGATTATTCCACAGAATAAAAAGCTGGGGGAAAATCTTTAAAACAAACATAGGTGTGTGCTAAAACAGCAAGGAGGCCACATGTTCTGATCTCCTCTAATCCCACAAGAGGAAGACAGGATTACCAGCAGTAACCCAAGGCCTATTCCTACAAGGTCAGACATGCTGCCTCCCTCTAGCCCTTTCACCAACCGTTCCTCCCAAAGCACCCACCACCTCTCTCCTGGGTTCGATAATTCGCTGCAGTGGCCACACAGAGTTCACAGATTATGGGGTTTATTAGGGAAGCACCACAGGCTACAATTCAGGTTCAGGAAAAATGCTCAGTCTCTCTCCCAGCCCACCACCCCTCAGCCAAGAGTCTCTCACAGTCTCTTTCCCAGTAGTGCTGGTCCCTCGGTGTCTTACTCAGCAATGCATGTCTCTTGCATCTCTTTCCCAGCAACGCGTGTTTCAGGAGCCCGGGTCTCTTTCAGCAGCACGTCTTCCTCAACCAGCAGTCACAGAGCCATTCTGCCTCCAGGAGGCCTCCTTTTGAGCCCGGAAGGGTGGGCAAACTAGCCAATCACAGCATCAGAACTCTAAGCATGTGAGAGAGAGTGGGAATCTCCCAGAACATTGTATCATGCCACTCCCCCAGAAATACCCCAGGTGGATAGCTTCAGCAATCAGGAGCTCCTCAGTTGCTCATAGAAAATCCCACCTTGGAGTTTACAAAGACTTATGGGTAGAAAAGCCACACTAAGTAATTTACTACACTGCAGAGTGTGTGTGTGTGTGTGTGTGTGTATTTTCATATATATATATGGGGGAAAAAAACAACTCACTGCCATCGATCGAGTCGATTCCAACTCATAGCGACCTCCACTGGGTTTCTGAGGCAGTAAATTTTTACGGAAGTAGATTGCTCCTATCTTCCATCTGTGGAATGACTGGTGGGTTTGAACTGCCAACCTTCTGGTTAGCAGTCAAATGCCTTAGGCAATGTTCCACCAGAGCTCCTTATACATATATATACACACACAAATATATGTGTGTGTACATGTGTATATATACACCTATAAAACAAAACAAAACAAAACCCCAAACTCCATGTCATCGAGTCATTTCTGACTCACAGCGACCCCTTCTTGGGTTTCTAAAACAGAATCACTATGGAAGTAGATTGCCCAACCTTCCTTCTGAGGAATGGCTGGTGGGTTTGAATCCCCAGCCTTCTGGTTTGCAGTCAAGTGCCTTAGGCACTATGCTACCACAGCTCCATATATACATATATATATATATGTACATATGTGTGTGTATAAACATTTAATTGAAAACAAACCCTTAATGTGGGCAACTGTTAACCATATATGGCACAAACTGTAATTAATTAAAACAATATGACCTCTCAGACTCATTGTTCTTCTTTTAAAAACATTTGATAAGTAGGTGTACTGATAATTTTTAAACAAATCTGATAAGTGAAATAATGTATAAATTTGTATTTTGCAATATGAAAATTATACTTCTTAAAAATAAACAGAAGACTAATACAGTTTTCATAAATGGTACCAATATCTCACAATAAACTAATTTATAACATTTCTACTAGTGTAAATTAAAACATTATCATAAGGGGAATTTGTTAGTATCTAACAAAATTACATGGCCAATTACCCTTAGACCAAGGAATCTCACTTCTTAGAATTTGTCCCAAAGATACACTGGCAAAAATGCAAAAGAACACATGTATAATCCAGCACTGTTTGTAACTGTAAAGGAACGGAAACAACTCAAATATTGACCGATAGGGGACTAGCTGAATAAATTCATGGCACATTCTTAAGCAGACATTATACATTTTTAAAAGAATTAAGGAATACTTCTACATACTGCTATAGAAACAGAACCTTTTCTCCATTACTGCCCCCCTAAAAGAGCTCTTTAGAGCATAGTGCCTAAGGCATTTGACTGCTAACCAGAAGGCTGGCGGTTCTAACCCACCAGCCACTTCTCAGAGGGAAGGCTGGGCAATCTATATCTGTAGTGATACCGCCTCAGGAACCCAAGGAGGGGTCGCTATGAGTCAGATCCGACTCTACAGCACATAACAACAAGAAGAAGGGAGATCTGGCGGAATTTTCACTGCTAATCAGATGGATGGTAGTTCAAACCCACTAGCCACTCCTTGGAAGGAAGACTGGGCAATCTACTTCCATAAAGATACTGCCTTGGAAACCCAAGAAGGGGTCGCTATGAGTTGAATTAACTCAACGGCAGTGATTTGCTTTAATTAGTCCTTTTAGACTTTTTTTTCCCTAATCACACCTGTCTCGTGAAATTTCAATACTACATAAATAATTGTCCTGTATTACCTATTTATGTACGCTGGTCCTTTGGAAGGCCAAACTACTATAATATCCAAGATTTTTTCACTTTGGGTGATAACCCCTGTTGGCAATGCATGCTATACAACAATCTCCAGGATATATTGTAAACTGAAAACAGCAAGGTGGAAAAAAGTATCTCTAATATGCTATTGCTTATCTAGGACAAGGGACAGACAAATCCAAAAAGTAAACTTTTTTTTTAAAGTGATTTATAAAGTGAGGGAGGGAAAGTGTGGAGGGGGAACAAGATAGAAGCTAGATTTCTCTGAAAATCCTTTGTTTTCTAGATTTGACTTTTGGAATCATGTAACTACTTAAAATAACATGTAAATTTTATAAAGTAATCCTTAACTATCAAATCAAATTAAACAAATGAACTGTGTATTAAGTTAGTGACAAAACTACACAAAGAGGAATAGTTTCATGTGACTTTAAAACATAATAATTAACTTTTCATCTCACAAGGGATATATCTTTTTTTGGTAAAAATATATACAACAAAACCCACTCCCACTCCAGTTTCTAGACATAATAATCAGTGAATTGTTAGTTTCCCAGCATTTCTGATCTATTTGTTTCACTACTATTTAGTTAAACTACATGCCCCCCAACCTTCTCATCTATGCTTTAAAATAGTTGTTAACCATTTAGTCTTACATAGATAATTTTCTACAAACAGTTCAATTTTACTTTTTGCCATACGGGATCTATCTTAAGGAAAAGAAAGGGAAAAATTCTACACTGTTCTAAGTAATAATACTGTTAGTTCTGAGAGCATTCTGTGTGTACTGTGAAATAAAACAAATAAGCAATTATGTTCTTGTCACTGGAAACCATAATTTTCATTCTGGTTTAAAACAGATACAGAATTTGAAGAAGTTAAATAAAAGCCCTTTAGTACTGAATTTAAATGGGGAAAAAAATTTTTCTTTATGAAACAAAATTATGTCCTAGCTCTCTATTCACTACACAAGCCTAAAAATAATGGCCAAGGTCCAGCAGCAAGGAACACCCCTCTGATACCTAGATTGTGATCTTTAAATGCTACTTCCTACTAAAAGAAACTAGAATTTCTTGGAGAAAATGGCTGGTATAGGTCTGAAATAGAAAATAAATAATATGAACACCTTTGTCATAATAATACAAAGTAAGAAAACTATCAGCAACTACTCATGGAATCATGTCAAAGGATTCAAGATGAACTTGACCAGGGTCCCACAAGAGATAGGACAATGTGAACACTTATAAAAATAAATACAGCAAAGAACTTAAATACTTCCAACACATATAAATCCGTAAGTTTATAATAATATGAACAGAAAAAGAAAAAGCCTCAGCAATCACTTTTGGAGGATGCTAGATTTTCAACTCATTATTTTGAAAACTGCTGAATAAAAGGAAAAAAAATCTAGAATTTATCCTGCCTATCGGCTGACGGTTCAAACCCACCAGCCACTCCTCGGAAGGAAGGTTGGGCAATCCCACTTCTGTAGTGATACTGCCTCGGAAACCCAAGGGGGGGTCGCTATGAGTCGGGGCCGACTCGACGGCAAATAACAACAACAACAACAACAACACATGATCCACACCTTAGAAGCTCTGATGGTGCAGGGGTTAAAGCATCTGGCTGCTAACCAAAAGGTCAGAGGTCAGTGGCTTGAACCCATCAGCCGCTTGGTGGGACAAAGATGAGGTAGTCTGCTTCTGTAAAAGCTATATAGCCTTGGAAACCCTATAGGGCAGATCTACTCTGTCCAACAGGGTCACTACGAGTCGGAATTGACTCGATGGCAGTGGGTTTGGTTTTTTGGATCCATACCTTAGTAATAATTCTTTTACTAAATCTTCTCTAAATCATTCTAATTTGAGTGTATTGTCTTTTTCCTGACTGATAACCCCCATCTATAAATGCATACTTACTTCATAACAACATCAGCATCTATTTCTTCTATTTGTGAAACTTTATTAATCACACACTGCAAAATTAAAGAAAAAACAGAAACAATTTGATTAGCTGTCTTCAGAATCCTAAACACTCCATGCTTCATTTGTACCTTAAAAAGGACCTCACCAACCATAATAAGCATTTTACCAGGCTTCTCTTCTCTCTTATACATACTTCAAGGTGTCTGAAAAACTGCAGCATTATCCTTGCCCTATTAAATAATTATTCTTGAACTATATATTTTTGAACTATAATATGTTTGCTATAATATTTGCTTAAGTATAATAATTTCTAAACCTCCTATCTAAAACTGTTCAAAATAATACATCAGGGGAAAAAAAAGAATTAAAATACTTAGGAACAAGGTGAAGTCTCATATTAAAATCCCAAAAGGATTCATCTTGGAGGTTATAGTTCCTTATAATGCATCCAGCAATTTGAAGTTTAATAAATAAATAAATGCTTAGACTTTAATAGAAGTCTGAGAATTAAAATACAGCAATTTTTTAAAAAAATTTATTTACCTATATATAATATACATACAGAAAATTGTACAAATTATGTGTACAGCTGAAAAATTCTTACAAATTGAATATATCTGTGTAACCAGTACCTAACTCAAGAAACTGAACAGTACCTAGAAGTCCCTCTTTCGGTCTCCTCCCAGTCACTCCAGGCTCCCCCAAAAAAACTACTGTCCTGACTTCTAATACAGAAGATTAATTTTGAACTATATATAAATGGAATTTTATAGAATATATAACCTTTTGTATCTGGCTTCTTTGACTCCACATTACGTCTGTGATATTTAACCATGTTGAAGCCTATAATTTATTCATTCTTAATACTATAGAGTATTATATAACACAATTCTATTTATCCTTTCTACTGTTGTTGAAATGTGGGTTGTTTATAGTTTTTTTTTATTATTACAAATGGTTCTACCATGAACATTCTTGTGCTTTCTTTCGGTGAACTTACATAATGTATTTCGTTTCAGTATGTACCTAGGGAAATAACTGCTAGGCCACAAAGTAAGTGTATGTTTAGCATTAGTAGATATTACCAACAATTCTCTAAAATGGTTGTACCAATTTAAAAAGATAGTGTTTTAATTATATCTGAGAGAAGTAAAAGGGGATGATTATAATCTTTTGCTTATTTTATTTAAACATTAAACATTCACACGTGTCTATTTACCTAATGATGATTAAACCTAATAAATATATTTAACATTTTGTAAATATAGAAATGGGAGCTCTGGTAGCATAGTGCCTAAGGCATCTGACTGCTAACCGGAAGGCTGGTGGTTCAAACCCACCAGCCACTCCTCGGAAGGAAGATGAGGCAATCTACTTCCGCAGTGATACTGCCTCAGAAACCCAAGGAGGGGTCGCTATGAGTCAGGTCCAACTCAACGGGACATAACAACAACAACATATATAGAAATATTGAAGTTTAGTGAATGAAATTTATGTAACTAAAAAGCCAAAACAAAGATCAGCAAAGACAAAAAAGAAAGACATGGATTTTAATTTATAATTATAATTTCTCAGAGATCAATAAAATAAACATTGTCTACTGCTGGTGGGAGAAAAAACTGGCAAGACCTTTCTAGATAGCAATTCAACTCTATGTAGCAAACAATCTAAAATACAAGAAATTTAAGTATTAAACAATTTAAAATCAATTTTCACTCTGTAGATTAGTCCTAAGAAACTAGTGAGGGGGGCAGATCTTTATACCAAAGATGTTTGTTACAGTGTAATTTATAGCATCAAGTTAAAAAAACCTATATATTCAACAAAAAGGTTAAATTAATGTTAGTTAATGAACATAGTATTGATGGAATTTTGTACAACCATTAAAAATGATGTGTCTGAAGGCTTATATAATAATATAAGAAAATGCTTACATTATGATTCTAACTAAAATATGTACAATTCGAAATCATATATATATAAAATCATAAATGTCAAAAATGAAACAAATCAATAACAGTCTGCACATAGAAATATTCTTTAAGTGGCAGTCTTCTGGCTGGTAAAGCTACGATTTTTCTCTTTGTATTTGTCTATATTTTCAATTTTAAATACATAAGCAAGTATTACATTTTTACTGCAGGTATTATTACCATGATAATGTAAACAAAAAAAATTAACAAGATTCTATACCAAAATATATCAAATAAAAATGTTTTATTACCTGTTTAATGATATTCTTTGCTGTAATAATCATTTCTTCACCATAGATTTCTAAAAAATTGAGTTTTCTTTGTTTTAAAAGTCCAAATACAAGAGATACTAGTCTTTCCTATGAAAATAAGAATATATAATTTCACACTTCAAAATGAAATAATCTCACTTAGAGGTAGAAATATTCAGCATCAAGGGTTTTACTGCTTGATCCTCAGATCTTTATCCTGCATACGGTATTTTCTAGAACCTTGGAGAAACCTCTCCCACAGCAGTCTTGTCACCAGATTTTTGTAGTCAATGCTCTAAAACAAGTAAATCTTGTTCTATCACGGTAGATTTAAAAAAAAAAAAAAAATGGTATGAGGGCAAATGCTAGAGTATTTTTAGGCCTTATTAAAAAAAAATTAGAAAGTATCTCTTAAACTCTGATGCCAAATACATATTTTATCAACTCTGTAATTTTTAGAACACTATAATGATGACCTGAACTCTCTATTAATGTGTATAAACTTTCTTTTACTCAGGCTTCCATCAGGGTGTTCTGGGGTCTTTACTAGTTCTTGGCAAGAATCTGCATTGAGTAGTTACCAGCTAAATGAAGCCTGGATATGATAATAAATGTATACATTTATCTATAAAATATGGTCCTAACAAGTACTCAATTTGAATAATTGATAAACTACTATATTATAGTTCAAGACTGTATGCATTTGACAATGCAAAAACATTAGGCTATGTGGATCGTAACAAATTATGTATATAACATTGAGAAGAATGGGAATTCTGGAACACATAACTGTGCTCAAGAGAAACCTATGTATAGATCAAGAGGTAGTTGTTGAGCAGAAGAAGCGGATACACATGGCTTAAAATCAGGAAAGGTGTGTGTCAGGGTTATATCCTTTCATCATGTTGTTGTTGTTGTTATGTGCCGTTGAGTCGGACCTGACTCATAGTGACCCCTCCTTGGGTTTCCAAGGCAGTATCACTACAGAAGTAGATTGTCCCATTTTCCTTCTGAGGAGTGGTTGGTGGGTTTGAACCACCAGCCTTCTGGTTAGCAGTCAAGTGCCTTAGGCACTTATGCTATTCAATTTGTAATAAACCAAAAAAAAAAAAACCCTGTCATTGAATTGATTCTGACTCATAGTGACCCCCATAGGGTAAATCCTTATGGAAGTAGGCTGCCTCATCTTCCTCCTGTGGAGCAGCTGGTGGGTTTGAACTGCCAACCTTCTGGTTAAGAGTCAAAAGACTTACCAACTGTGCCCCCAGAGCTCCTTATCTGTATACTGAGCAATCTGTATATTCAGCACATAATCCAAGAAACTGGATTATGAAGGGTGTAGCATCAAGATTGGTAGAAAACTCTTTAACAGTTTATGATATGCAAATGACACAACCTTACCTGCTGAAAGTGAAGAAGACTTGAAGCACTTACTGATGAAGATCAAAGAGTACAACCTTCAGTATGGATTGTACTTCAACATAAAGAAAACAAAAATCCTCACACCTGGACCAATAAGCAACATCATGACAAATGGAGAAAAGACCGTTGTCAGGGATTTCCCTTTATTTGTATCTAAATATCAATGCTCATGAAAGCAGCAGTCAATTAACACAATGCCCTGGGCAAATGTGCTTAAATGTGTTTAAAGCGTTACCCGAGTCCTCACTTTGAGGACTTAGGTGTGCCTAACCTAAGCCATGGTATTTTCAACAGCTTCGTATGCATGTGTAAGTTGTGCAATGAATAAGGAAGACCACAGAAGAACTGATGTGTTTGAATTGTGGTGATGACAAAGAATATTGAAAATACTATGGACTGTCAGGAGAACAAACAAATCTATGTTGAAGAAGTGCAGCCAGAATGCTCTTTAGAAATGAGAACTGTCAGACTTTATCCCACATACTTTGGTTATGTTTTCAGAAAGTATCAGTCCCAACAGAAAGATATCATACTTGGTAAAGTAGAGTGCCAGTAAAAAAGAAGACCTTCAGCAAGATAGATTGACAAAGTGGCTGCTATGATGGGCTCAAGAATAGCAAAAATCATGAGGATGGCACAGGACCAGGCAGTGTTATGTTCTGTTGTACACAGGATCTCTACAAGTCAGAACTGACTAGACAGTACCTAAGAACAACAAGACAAGATATATCCAGTGCATACAGGCAAACGGATTAAAGTTAATCCATCCTATGTCTATGTGATAGTTAAGTTTGTGTGTCAACTTGGCTGGACCTGGTTGAGTGGCTGGGCAGCTGGATATAGTATTCCCCATGATGAAATTGGTTATCAACTCCATGGTGGAATCTACTGTGAGCAGCTGAGTAGCTGCCTTAGGGATGTGGTCCGCTTCCTGTATATAAGAAGAAGGCTTGGGGAACGGTCTCTAGCTTACAGCATTCTTGAACCCTGCATGTAGCCATGTCACTGTTCAACAGCCTGCAATGGTCTGCTGATCTTGGGACTTTTAATGGATTTGAATTAATGGCTTGCCATGTGGTTTGGTAATATCGGGACTATGCCTTTTTACTTGTCAATCTTGGGCTTGTCAGTCTCAGCAGCCAGCAGCTGTCTGACTGAAGAAAAGCCTCTAGCTTCAGTGGGCCAGGAGCAGGAGGCAGAGCTGAAGCCCAAGGTTGAGGGGCTTTCACCCAGTCCCTAGAGCCTGGCACTTTGAACTCGGACTTAAAGCCTCCAAACTGTAGGAGAATAAACTCCTGTTTTTTCAAACCATCATCCCATTTGTGGTATATTCTTGTCAGAATGACACTAGGTAACTAGAACAGTCTACATTTTGAACTTGTCTCTGTGAGTCAGAACTGACTTGACAGTACCTAACAACACAGTAATACAGGAGGTACTCCAGAGCATGAGGCAGATGGAATAAAGTTAATTCATTCGGTGTCAATGTTTTGAACTTGGTTTATAAACTATAAAGAACTTATTTAACTCTAATTTCTTATTAAGGTATGAAATTTATTTTTATTGTCCAATTTCAAAGGACTATGGGACTTGTGAAGGTCACAAGGCTAGTAAAGAACTTGATAGGTCTAACAGACCTTAAAAAATTAAGACAATCTTTCTCAATATAATCTGAGAAGAGTAAGTTCTAAACTTGGGCTGTTAAGAATTAAAACTAAGCAATGACATTAATTTTATTCCACAGTTCAAAACACATACCTCTTCTAAAATTTGACAGTCATCTTCCAGTGGCCTATTTAAGTCACTGTGAGAATAAGTAGAAAATTCTGCAATCATCATTTTATCTATTAGTTTTTCTAATTCACAAAGCTGTGATCCCAAATGCCTACAAAGGAAGAAAAATATATTATCTATATATCCATTAAAAACCACAAATGCACTGATGATCAAAGAAAACATAGTAGATAAATTTTTTTAGCAGACAGTACCTATGCAATAGTATAATGTTTTATTAAAATAGAATTGTTGAAGTTACCAAACTAACAGATAATTTCACTTAATCTCCTGGATTCTATTTTTCTGTTTACATCCTTAATCTCCAAACACTTCTTGAAACATGGTTACCTGGTGAATTTTATGACTGCTTTCCACAGATAAAAAATATTCAAGTTCTTTCCTCATTAGCCATTAACTGAATATCAATGCCATTCATTTATTCAATATAAGTACCTACCATGTGGTAAGCCCTGTTCTAGGTACATATAAATATCTAAAGGACTACAGGTACAAAGTGATTCAATTCAGTATCTGTCATGATCAATGTGAGTTACTGCACAAAACCCCTCAGAGGTCATTAAACTGAAAGTCATTTACACCTTAAGACTGTGAAAATATAAAAATAATGAGTTACAACTGATTCATAGCCATTTTTTTCTCATAAAATATACTGTGCTATTTCTAGTATATATAGATTCCAGCTAAAAGTTAAAGTGAGAAGGACTCTGGTCTGGGAAGAGTTACAGGCATTGTAAAGGCAGGTAATACTAAAGAGTTTAGAACCTTTTCCCTATCCATATGATAAGAATGGTCCCAAGCAGTTCCTATTCTGCAGGGGATTAAGAATAAGTACCTTCTTATACAAAGGGATTTTTGCCACAGAATCTAATAGCTTCATAAAACAATGAGTTGATGAAATCTAAAGTATCTAATTGGTCCAAAGTATTTCAAAATGCACAAGTGAAACAGGTCAATGAGAAATCTGATTATTCCACAGAATAAAAAGCTGGGGGAAAATCTTTAAAACAAACATAGGTGTGTGCTAAAACAGCAAGGAGGCCACATGTTCTGATCTCCTCTAATCCCACAAGAGGAAGACAGGATTACCAGCAGTAACCCAAGGCCTATTCCTACAAGGTCAGACATGCTGCCTCCCTCTAGCCCTTTCACCAACCGTTCCTCCCAAAGCACCCACCACCTCTCTCCTGGGTTCGATAATTCGCTGCAGTGGCCACACAGAGTTCACAGATTATGGGGTTTATTAGGGAAGCACCACAGGCTACAATTCAGGTTCAGGAAAAATGCTCAGTCTCTCTCCCAGCCCACCACCCCTCAGCCAAGAGTCTCTCACAGTCTCTTTCCCAGTAGTGCTGGTCCCTCGGTGTCTTACTCAGCAATGCATGTCTCTTGCATCTCTTTCCCAGCAACGCGTGTTTCAGGAGCCCGGGTCTCTTTCAGCAGCACGTCTTCCTCAACCAGCAGTCACAGAGCCATTCTGCCTCCAGGAGGCCTCCTTTTGAGCCCGGAAGGGTGGGCAAACTAGCCAATCACAGCATCAGAACTCTAAGCATGTGAGAGAGAGTGGGAATCTCCCAGAACATTGTATCATGCCACTCCCCCAGAAATACCCCAGGTGGATAGCTTCAGCAATCAGGAGCTCCTCAGTTGCTCATAGAAAATCCCACCTTGGAGTTTACAAAGACTTATGGGTAGAAAAGCCACACTAAGTAATTTACTACACTGCAGAGTGTGTGTGTGTGTGTGTGTGTGTATTTTCATATATATATATGGGGGAAAAAAACAACTCACTGCCATCGATCGAGTCGATTCCAACTCATAGCGACCTCCACTGGGTTTCTGAGGCAGTAAATTTTTACGGAAGTAGATTGCTCCTATCTTCCATCTGTGGAATGACTGGTGGGTTTGAACTGCCAACCTTCTGGTTAGCAGTCAAATGCCTTAGGCAATGTTCCACCAGAGCTCCTTATACATATATATACACACACAAATATATGTGTGTGTACATGTGTATATATACACCTATAAAACAAAACAAAACAAAACCCCAAACTCCATGTCATCGAGTCATTTCTGACTCACAGCGACCCCTTCTTGGGTTTCTAAAACAGAATCACTATGGAAGTAGATTGCCCAACCTTCCTTCTGAGGAATGGCTGGTGGGTTTGAATCCCCAGCCTTCTGGTTTGCAGTCAAGTGCCTTAGGCACTATGCTACCACAGCTCCATATATACATATATATATATATGTACATATGTGTGTGTATAAACATTTAATTGAAAACAAACCCTTAATGTGGGCAACTGTTAACCATATATGGCACAAACTGTAATTAATTAAAACAATATGACCTCTCAGACTCATTGTTCTTCTTTTAAAAACATTTGATAAGTAGGTGTACTGATAATTTTTAAACAAATCTGATAAGTGAAATAATGTATAAATTTGTATTTTGCAATATGAAAATTATACTTCTTAAAAATAAACAGAAGACTAATACAGTTTTCATAAATGGTACCAATATCTCACAATAAACTAATTTATAACATTTCTACTAGTGTAAATTAAAACATTATCATAAGGGGAATTTGTTAGTATCTAACAAAATTACATGGCCAATTACCCTTAGACCAAGGAATCTCACTTCTTAGAATTTGTCCCAAAGATACACTGGCAAAAATGCAAAAGAACACATGTATAATCCAGCACTGTTTGTAACTGTAAAGGAACGGAAACAACTCAAATATTGACCGATAGGGGACTAGCTGAATAAATTCATGGCACATTCTTAAGCAGACATTATACATTTTTAAAAGAATTAAGGAATACTTCTACATACTGCTATAGAAACAGAACCTTTTCTCCATTACTGCCCCCCTAAAAGAGCTCTTTAGAGCATAGTGCCTAAGGCATTTGACTGCTAACCAGAAGGCTGGCGGTTCTAACCCACCAGCCACTTCTCAGAGGGAAGGCTGGGCAATCTATATCTGTAGTGATACCGCCTCAGGAACCCAAGGAGGGGTCGCTATGAGTCAGATCCGACTCTACAGCACATAACAACAAGAAGAAGGGAGATCTGGCGGAATTTTCACTGCTAATCAGATGGATGGTAGTTCAAACCCACTAGCCACTCCTTGGAAGGAAGACTGGGCAATCTACTTCCATAAAGATACTGCCTTGGAAACCCAAGAAGGGGTCGCTATGAGTTGAATTAACTCAACGGCAGTGATTTGCTTTAATTAGTCCTTTTAGACTTTTTTTTCCCTAATCACACCTGTCTCGTGAAATTTCAATACTACATAAATAATTGTCCTGTATTACCTATTTATGTACGCTGGTCCTTTGGAAGGCCAAACTACTATAATATCCAAGATTTTTTCACTTTGGGTGATAACCCCTGTTGGCAATGCATGCTATACAACAATCTCCAGGATATATTGTAAACTGAAAACAGCAAGGTGGAAAAAAGTATCTCTAATATGCTATTGCTTATCTAGGACAAGGGACAGACAAATCCAAAAAGTAAACTTTTTTTTTAAAGTGATTTATAAAGTGAGGGAGGGAAAGTGTGGAGGGGGAACAAGATAGAAGCTAGATTTCTCTGAAAATCCTTTGTTTTCTAGATTTGACTTTTGGAATCATGTAACTACTTAAAATAACATGTAAATTTTATAAAGTAATCCTTAACTATCAAATCAAATTAAACAAATGAACTGTGTATTAAGTTAGTGACAAAACTACACAAAGAGGAATAGTTTCATGTGACTTTAAAACATAATAATTAACTTTTCATCTCACAAGGGATATATCTTTTTTTGGTAAAAATATATACAACAAAACCCACTCCCACTCCAGTTTCTAGACATAATAATCAGTGAATTGTTAGTTTCCCAGCATTTCTGATCTATTTGTTTCACTACTATTTAGTTAAACTACATGCCCCCCAACCTTCTCATCTATGCTTTAAAATAGTTGTTAACCATTTAGTCTTACATAGATAATTTTCTACAAACAGTTCAATTTTACTTTTTGCCATACGGGATCTATCTTAAGGAAAAGAAAGGGAAAAATTCTACACTGTTCTAAGTAATAATACTGTTAGTTCTGAGAGCATTCTGTGTGTACTGTGAAATAAAACAAATAAGCAATTATGTTCTTGTCACTGGAAACCATAATTTTCATTCTGGTTTAAAACAGATACAGAATTTGAAGAAGTTAAATAAAAGCCCTTTAGTACTGAATTTAAATGGGGAAAAAAATTTTTCTTTATGAAACAAAATTATGTCCTAGCTCTCTATTCACTACACAAGCCTAAAAATAATGGCCAAGGTCCAGCAGCAAGGAACACCCCTCTGATACCTAGATTGTGATCTTTAAATGCTACTTCCTACTAAAAGAAACTAGAATTTCTTGGAGAAAATGGCTGGTATAGGTCTGAAATAGAAAATAAATAATATGAACACCTTTGTCATAATAATACAAAGTAAGAAAACTATCAGCAACTACTCATGGAATCATGTCAAAGGATTCAAGATGAACTTGACCAGGGTCCCACAAGAGATAGGACAATGTGAACACTTATAAAAATAAATACAGCAAAGAACTTAAATACTTCCAACACATATAAATCCGTAAGTTTATAATAATATGAACAGAAAAAGAAAAAGCCTCAGCAATCACTTTTGGAGGATGCTAGATTTTCAACTCATTATTTTGAAAACTGCTGAATAAAAGGAAAAAAAATCTAGAATTTATCCTGCCTATCGGCTGACGGTTCAAACCCACCAGCCACTCCTCGGAAGGAAGGTTGGGCAATCCCACTTCTGTAGTGATACTGCCTCGGAAACCCAAGGAGGGGTCGCTATAAGTTGGGGCCGACTCGACGGCAAATAACAACAATAACAACATCCTTTTAAAAACTCTTTTGGTACAACCAAATAGTGGTTACAGAGAAATATTGCTCTATAAAAAATGTCCCAGCTAATAAATGAAGAAAGAAGTATAGAATTAGAATATAACAATTTATAACACTAAATGAAATTATAAATCCAGGCAATGATCATCAAATGGCTGCTATTATTATAAAAGAGACAGCCAAATACATGCCTCCTGACTGAAATACACACCACTATCTATTAGATGCTCTTGCCAAAAAGTAAAACTTAACTTGGATCAAGCCTTTAATTCTAACTACCAATTTGTAGAGAACCTAGGCAAAAAGAACATGTTAAATAAGGGGATGCAGTCAGCAAAATTCAGGTTCTAAGAAGCTCCACAAACCAACCCAATTTCTTCAATAAATACTTTGAAAGGGAGAATATGCAAAGAAGTGGGAAACTATACATTAAAAACACTTAAGAATTAAAAACCAAAATTGCAATGTTATTTAGAACCTGACTGCAACAACCAAAAAAATCCAAACCAATTGCCATCAAGTCAATTCCAATTCACAGTGACTCTATAGGACAGACTAGAACTGCCCTATAGGGTTTCAAGGCTATAAATCTTCACAGAAGTAGACTGCCACATTTTTCTCCCACAGAGCAGCTGGTGGGTTCAAACCATCGACCTTTAGGTGAGACAAACAGGGATATTTGAACACTGACTAGCTATTTAAAAATGTGAATGATAGTTCTTATCTATCAGAGATATCTAATGAAGTATTTATGCATGAAATGAAATGACGTTTGAGATCTGTTTCAAAATAATCCAGGAGTAGGGGGAGGGAAACAAAGTTGGCCACAAGTCATTAACTCATGGGTAATATGCAATTTACCCATCATCATATAATGCTCTTCATATATAATCACCTCCATTTTGTATATGGTTTGAATTTCTGAAAATAAAAGTTTTTCAAAAAAACAAACAGCAATAGGGTAGGATATAAAGTAATACATATCCCCAAGATTTTTTTTCTCAATTTTTATGTAGATCATAAATACCTTTTTATTGAAGACTGCAGGTAAACATTCACAGTTTAAAGTATAAGCTTACAGCAAAAATGTCTTTCTAATTTTTGCCATGTGAATTCTTAGTAGGTTGAATTATTTTCAACAAATCACAACAAAGAATTATGGTAGGAAGTCCACATGACTACACTCACTGGTATTTGGGCATCAAAATAAAATTCCCTGTCATTTTAGCATAACTTAAATGTGAGGTTCAACTTGACCTCAGATATTGTCTTAAATACCAAGTAGCTTCATTTTTATGAATTCTTAAATATCAGAATTTTAAAGCCTGATTAATATAATAAAGAGTAAATATGAACCTCAATACTAACATATAGTTTTTATTGTGTAATCACAGGTATCTGATAAGGTATGTATGAATTTTTCTATACAAATCCTTAAACATATCTCCAAATTCATAATGTTCTACAAGATTTACCTACTCATCCTTGCTTGTTTTGTGGTCACCTCCCCCACCCCTTAATATTCTTGACTATTGTTGTTGCTAGTTGCGATCGAGTCAATTCTGACTCATGGAAACCTCATGTGTACAGCGTACAACTGCTCCATATGTTTGTTTGTTTCTGTTCCATGTGGTTTTTAAGGCTGTGACCTTTCAGAAGCAGATATCCAGGCCTGTCTTCCAAGGAGCCTCTGAATAGGTTTGAACCATCATCCTTTTGGTAACAGTCAAGCACTTAACTGTTAGTACTACCTGGGAACCACTTTTAAAACAGATTCAGTAATAATGGTATAACTCTTATTATTAAATTTATCCAAATGTTTAATAGTAGATAAATCTACTGACAGTTCACTTAAAAAGTATGTACCCTAATGATTATATACAGTAATTTAGAGTGATGAAAGACATCTACTAAAATGACAAAGAACTAAACTACTACTTTCTGAAAAGGCAGTAAAGTCCGTAAGTAAATGTGGAAAATTCCAATACTTTTATATGCCTCAATTTCTACATTAATTCTGATATTATAAATATATGTTCACTACAGTGACTCTTGTGCTGCTTTCATCAGAGAAATTTATTTATTAATAAACCTAGTATGAAACTAGTATGAAACAGTCATACTAGTTTCATCATACAGCAGAAATGCTGATTTCTTGTCTTTATCTCAGGGCATATAATGTATGTATTTTCTTACTATAATATTTTGAAGATCTAAGTTATAGATGATTATTTCAGAATCAAATAATTTGTTAAATACTTCTGATACTTTCAATAATAAAAAAACTCTTAAACAGAATCTGCCAAGGTAGCCACCTATATCACATGAAACCACAATAAGCTAGAACCTATAATAAACTCTGAATTTTTTCTAGTTTTTCTTTCCAACTGAAAAAAGTATGTGACTAGTAAACAAGCTGGCTTCATTAATTTTTAACCTAAAATCAATTACAATGGTAGAGCCTACTCAATTATCCACAGTTTTAACATCCACAGATTATGCAATTAGCACTGATACTAAAAGTGATCTGTTTGAGGCCTTATAAGATCCTCAATCAAATATATTAAAAAGCATAGGTTCTAGGTTCAGATGAGATCTGGGAGGAATCCTGACTCTATTGTTTTACAACTTGCTTTATGACCTGGAATATGTTATCTAATACTTTTAAGTATTTTAAGTTTCATTATCTGCAAGAATGGGGTAAGATTACCTATCTCACAGTTTTTGAGGGATGAAATCAAATAATACACACAACATGCTTAAGCACAATGCCTGTAGAGAGTACCAAAGTATCCAATAAATGTTGTGGTGTGGTAGTGGTGTAGAGTAATAGTGGTAGAAAATAGTAAGAAAAGAAAAAATTAACAATGCTGATAAAAACTGAAATAATTTCTACATAAATGTTTATTAAGAGCAATTAGCAGCACTACAGTCTTGATTTCAAAATAACTAAAGTTTCTTATTCAATATCTGTAAGATATCAAGGTTTAAAAGTATTCTTAAGCCCACAATGAGACTTTCATATTATATCTTAACTATTTGAATTTAATTATCCTCATCAGCATTTTTAGTTAAATTAGTATAAATCACACAAATCATAGTGTTTTAGTTATTAACATTCATTTTTATTGCTAATAAGGCAGAATTTTCATTTGAGTAATAATTAAAAATATTTGTGTCCTAATAATTCAAATTGCCCAATTTTGCAACAATTCAGGCAGCAAAATCATTTAAAAGTTTAAAAGATTACACAATCAAGAAATGTATAAAAGATTCTTTTTAATAATCTCTGTACTTATATAAAGAATTATGCAATAAATCAAAATTTCCTGTTGTGTAAATTACTCCCCAAGTTCAGATGAGAAGATCAAACATTAGGATTTTTATATTAATATTAGATAGATTATAGCCTTAATCTATTGACTAGAACCCTCTTTGAATACATCGGAAGTTCAAAATTTTGGTTTGAAAAGAACAAAATTATATAGAAAGATGATATCACTTTGATTCCAATCCTGAAACACAGAGTATCCCATGGTTTTTATATACCAGGGTTTTCAATTCTGGTGTGCAAAGAATTGCCTAGAGTTTTTTTTAAAAAAAAATTTAATAGCTTAGGCTCTGCTCTCTAAGGAGTCTGATTTAACTGGAATAGTTAGGGTCTAGAGTATTATTTAAAAAGCTCTTCTTGGGGTTCTGACATACAGCCAGGGTTGAGAACCACAGTTATATATGAACTATAAATAGTTAATTGGGGATAATGGTTATGGAAATTTAAAAAAAAAGGAAAACAGAGTGGTACAAAGTATCAAGATACATTTGGAAATATCCTGGATAATTGAAGATTCCACAAATATTTATTAAGATGTGTGAATGACACAGTTCTTGCCCAAGACATTTAGAGCCCAACAGAAATAGAAAACGAGTAACTTTAACACAGCAGATTATTATAAAATTTCATTAGAGTATAAACAAACTGCTCTGGGAGTTCAGAGGTCATACACACGCAAAAAAGGTTTATATAGAAAATAACTTCAAAGTCAAAATATTACAAAAAGAATGAGAAAAGAACAAACTATACATAAGAACCATTTACTACTGCAGTGTAGTAAATTACTTTGTGTGGCTTTTCTACCCATAAGTCTTTGTAAACTCCAAGGTGGGATTTGCTATGAGCAACTGAGGAGCTCCTGATTGCTGAAGTTGTCCACCTGGAGTATTTCTGTTGGGAGTGGCACAAAATGTTCTGGGAGGTGCCCACTCTCTCTCAGGTGCTTAGAGTTCTGATGCTATGAGTGGCTAGTTTGACCATCCTGCCAGGCTCAAAAGGAGGCCTCCTAGAGGCAGAACTCTCTCTGACTGCTGGCTGAGAAAGACATTCTGCCAGAAGAGACACGCGCCCCTGAAAGAGACACACGTGCTGGGAAAGAGACGCAAGAGACACACATTGCTGAGTGAGACATCGAGGGACCAGCACTGTTGGGAAAGAGACTGTGAGAGACTGTTGGCTGAGGGACGGAAGGCTGGAAGAGAGACTGAGCATTTTTTCCTGAACTTGAATTGTAGCCTGTGGTGCTTCCCTAATAAACCCCATAATCTGTGAG
>NW_006922561.1:433398-436758 GCF_000298275.1 Orycteropus afer afer
AGCGAATTATCGAACCCAGGAGAGAGGTGGTGGGTGCTTTGGGAGGAACGGTTGCTGAAAGGGCTGGAGGGAGGCAGCATGTCTGACCTTGTAGGAATAGGCCTTGGGTTACTGCTGGTAATCCTGTCTTCCTCTTGTAAGGTTAGAGGAGGTCAGAACATGTGGCCTCCTTGCCGTTTTTGCAACTACCATTGACTAGTAAAATATGATGCATTGTTAGATTGATAGTATAGTCCTTCCCTGCTGTCCAGGGGGACTGGTTCTAGGACTCCTCATGGATATCAAACTCTGCAGATGCTCAAGTCCCTTATATAAAACAGCACAGTATTTGCATATAACCTATTATGTATCCTTCCGTATAATTCAAATCATCTCTAAATTACTTACAATACCTAAAACAATATAAATGGTACGTAAAAAGCATTTTATGCTCCCTCTGAGCCTTTGAGGGATTGCTCCGACCACTTAATTGCTTTTTGAGTATTTTCGATTTGCGGTTGATTAAATCCACAGATACGGAACCTGTGATATAGAGGGCTGACTGTATCCAAAAAGGTAGCACACAAATAAAAGTATGAAAACTGTATTTAAATAAACAAAGATTTGCCTTTGTATTAACTTGACTATTATAAGACTTTGGTTTGAAAGTTTAAAGCAAAACAAAAAACCCAATGCCATGGAGTCGATTACAATTCATAGTGACTCCTATTGGGTTTCCAAGGCAGTAAATCTTTAAAGAAGTAGACTGCCCCATCTTCCTTCCAAACAGCAGCTGGTGGGTTTGAACCACCAACCTTCTGGTTAGCAGTCAAATGCCTTCAGCACTGCGCCACCAGAGCTCCTCTCATTAAAAGCAATGTTGTTGTTGTTATGTGCCGTCGAGTGGTTCCCGACTCATGGCGACCCCTCCAAGGCAGTATCATTACGGAAGTAGATTGCCCAACCTTCCTTCCAAGGAGTGGCTGATGGGTTTGAACTGCCAGCCTTCTGGTTAGCAGTCAAATGCCTTAAGCACTACGCTACCAGACCTCCTATTAAAAGCAATTGAAAGAGCATTATAGCCAAAAGCAAAATTTGGGTTAAGATTTATAAAAGAGAAAAACTACTGAAGTAATTCAATAGAATTCTTTGATTGTTCTACTGAGAAAGTGTCTTATGCTAAGTAAGACCTTATGTTTTCTAAGATAGCCATCCAGCCAAATCCATTTTCATCAAGCTGATTCTGACTTACAGTGGCCCTGTTAGGACAGAGAAGAAATGCCCCATAGAGTTTCCAAGGCTACATATCTTTACAGACACAGACTGCCACACTTTTCTCCTGTGGAGCAACGGTGGGTTCAAACTGCCAACCTTTCAGTTAGCAGCCCACCCCTTAATCACCATGCCACCAAGGCTCCTTTTTCTAAGATAAGTCCCACAAAAAATTACCAAAATTTGGTATGGAGGAGGGGGACAAAGTGAGAGAGAAATGTATGAAATTAAAGTACAATATCTCTTATCTCCTATTGGGAGAACCTAATAAGTTTAATGAACCGAAGAGAACACCATTAATGGTTATAGTAAAAAAAAAACAAAACAAAAAACCAAACTCACTGCCGTCAAGTCAGATCCGACTCATAGTGACCCTTCCTTGGGTTTCCGAGGAGGTATCACTATGGAAGCGATTGCCCAACCTTCCTTCGGACATAGTTATAGTAAAGAGACCTATGAAACACATTATCCTGACTGATCAAGACAAAGAACGTAGGAGGTCCAAAACTAACTTTTATGTTTCCAAATAAAGTTAAATGGCCTCAAGAATATCTATGAAGCTACAGAAAACAAGTAATTAATGTTGATAGTCAACAACCTTATAACACAAGGGAAGATGAAGTCAAGAAAATTAATCACCCTATAGGATTTGATAGTAATAAAAAAAAAAAAAAAAAAACTAGGTTATAATATGCCAGCCTTAAACTATTTCAAGTACAGGTCAATATTCTTTCTTGATTAGAAGAACACTTCCATTTAGAGCACTCTTATCTCTGAAAATTATTTGCAAATAAAGGTGTTTACCAGAAGCTAGAAATTCAACACAGGTTCTGACATCAGGCTTATACATTTATATCCATACTGAAACTGACATTGATAAGCACAATATGTTTTAAATGAAGAATAAATACTCTTCACACATGTATAGGTTCCAAATATTAACAGGAGAAAGATTTGAGCAAAATATAGATAATCAGAACAATCTGAAAGTCTTAAAATAATTATATCCACTTTTTTATGAAGAGTATTTGTTGAGTTAAGGCATATGAAAAGAAAGTGAAGTTGAAACCAAAGGTAAATTCTTCCTTGGGCTCAGGATAAATACAAGATTATAAAATTTTTATTCTGTCTTCTAATAATCAAACTACTGGGAATAAATATATAACTTTGTTTTTTAAATTTTTCCCAGATAGCTGTGGGTATCTATACTTTTCATCAATATTATTGGGCATAAATTTGTGAATCAAAGCAACAAAAAACAAATTAAAAAAAAAACCTGCATGATTTTTGGGGTAAAAATCAGAACAGTTTTAGAATTTGTGCTTACCAGGTAAAAAATCTCTGTTTATAATTCTCAATACTGTCCAATCCAGATGATAAAGACTCTAACCTTCTAAAACATACTTTTGTCATTATAGAAGCCCATTTTTCTAAAGTAGTGACAAAATTAATACTATTTATTGAAAAAATATAAACTACACACATATATTTGAAAAGGATGCTAAGTATTTAAAATTTCAGAAGTAAAAGGGAAATTTAAAATCATTTAGTAACCCTGGGTTCCATGCTGGGGGTTCCATGCTGTTTTTGTTGTATGCCCTCAAGCTGATTCTGTCTCATAACAACCCTAAAATCACTTTTTCAGAATATATTAAGTACGCATTAAGTTACTGAATACATTTTGTGTACAACTTCTTTGTAGTCACTTAGTAGTGCAAAGTTTGGATAAGTTTACCAATAGATAGGAACTTCCACATGGACAATGCTACCTGCTTATCAAATGAAATGTTGATGGTTTGAAACATTTTTTGTACAATTTCACAGAAAATAAGGAAAGGTAAAGGAAAGGAGGTGCTTTACTTTCTTGAAGTTAGTTTTTAAATAGCAACCCCTGAGCTGGGAAGATGGCGGACTAGATAGAAGGACTGCACAGACCCTCTTCAACAAAGAAAAGGGAAACCAATTGACACAGACACAGAAGTTCATCTTGGACCCCTGAGCCTTGAAGAGAAGGATTCAGAAGTAGACTAAACCCCAACTAGCAGAAGAATTTGCGTGAAAATACCAAAAAAAGGAGACATACGGAGCTGCGGTCTGGCAGGGACCTGA
>NW_006922561.1:467622-478720 GCF_000298275.1 Orycteropus afer afer
GTCGCTATGAGTCAGGTCTGACTCCACAGCACATAACAACAACAACAACATGCTTTAGTAAATTGTCTGTGATAAATGAGACACACAGAAACAGTTCTACCCTGCTAATTTTACTTAAACCTCCCAATTCCCTTGGGCTTTATATTTACTGGCCTAAAAGAATCATTTTCTCCTTCATAGGTGTAGTAGATTGAACAGTGTTCCCCAAAATTCATATCCACCTAGAACCATAGAATGTGACTTTATCTGGAATAAAGCTCTTTGCAGACGTTATCAGTTAAGAAAAGGTCATACTGGACTAAAAAACCTAAACCAAACTCACTGCCGTGGAGTAGGACCCGACTCATAGCGACCCCTCCTTGGGTTTCTGAGGCGTTATCACTATGGAAGGAGACTGCCCAACCTTCCTTCCAAGGAGTGGCTAGTGGGCCTTCTGGTTAGCAGTCAAATACCTTAGGCATTACGCCACCAGAGCTCCTTACCTGACTAAGGTGAGTCCTTAATCCAGTAACTGGTATCTTTATGAAAAGAGGAGAGGACTACAGAGAAACACACTGAGAAGGTGGCCACATGAAGATGGTGGCAGATATTAGAGTGATGCATCTACAAGCCAAGGAACGTCAAAGATGCTGGAACCACAAGAAGCTAGGAAGAAGGAAGGAAGAATTCTTCCCTAGAGCATTCACAGTTAGCATAGTTCTAGCAACACCTTAATTTCAGATTTCTAGCATTTAACACTATGAGAAAATATATTTCTCTTGTTTTAAGCCACTAAATTTGTGATAGTTTGTTAAGGCAGCCCTAGGAAACTAATACGGTAATTAAGGTGGGGTCAAGTAGAACCTTAACACTATTTAGGAATGGTAATTCTGAAAAATCACCACAATAAAAGAAATATATTTAAATATAGTCAAGCAAAAAATTAAGTATATCCCAGGATAAGAGAATTCATATGAACCGAAAATAACAGGCTCATCAAAGAAAACTGCTCAAAAAAATCAAACTTAAAACCTTCCTGACTATTCTTTTTGACCTGTGTATAACTAACTTTGGGAGCTCTGGTGGCATAGTGCCTAAGGCACTTGACTGCTAACCAGAAGACTGGCAGTTCAAACCCACCAGCCACTCCTCAGAAGGAAGACTGGGCAATTTACCTCCATTGAGATACCACCTCAGAAACCCAAGGAGGGGTCGCTATGAGTCAGAAATGACTCACTGGCAGTGAGTTTGGTTTTTTTTTTTTTTAAAAATCTAACTTTAAGATTAGACATTACCTGAGAGATTTCTTGCTGATATACTGTAAAATGTTCCTTGCTGATCTGTGGGAGGTAGAATGAAGGTATGACTTCGGTGTCCACAAAGTCCAATCCCCATGTTTTTGTGAAGAAGTCAGATTCTCTTTTTGCTAATCTAGGATCATTTAATGCTGCTGGAAGATTTACTTTGGAATGATATATAGTCCATCTATGTTGATCTGTAACTAGAGATGGGGCAACACATAAACTATTTGTATCACCTGAAAAAGTAAACAAGAAAACTCTTTAAAGTTGATTCTGTGTTTGCAAGTACATTCTAGAAAAATGAAACTGCTTAAATTCTATTATAGTCAAACCAACTATACTCTCTTTCATAGCCAAAGTTTTAATAAAAATCAATCTGATTAAATAATTTTCAGCTTCCAATACCAATTGCCAATGGAGGAGAAAAACACATAAAGGATTATGAATATGCAAAATGTGAGGGCTACAGTTGTAGGGTAGGGAGGATGGTTAAAAAAATAGTTAATTCATTTCCTTAAGGTGTAATTATGCCATCTTTTTTTTCAACATCAAAACACTACTATCTTCAACTGTATATCTTCTATCTCTTAACATCCATATACTTTTTCAGTTAGGTTTTTTTTCCTATTATATTATCGCAGACAGTCCTAACTCCAATATCCATTGTTTGGCTTACAATTAGATGACATGAATGCTACTGGGGCATTATCTATCGAAGTAAGAAAATACTTAACTGAACAGCTTTCAATCTGAAGCTTCCTTTTCAGTGCTCTTTTTTCAGTTTACATAAGTAACTTCTTTTACGAAATGCATGAAAAAAGAACTCTCTCTCAATTTCTCAACTTTTTTCCTGATCACCATGGACAGGTAAATTATTTATCTCTTTAGTTTTAACATCATAAAATTTACTCTTTTTAAGTAAAGTATATGAAACCTGACTACTCATTTAAAGATATTACAAATATTTAATAAAAACAAAGCATTACCTGTGGGTTCCTTGGGACACACATCTGGCAGTGACTGCACGGTTCGAATATGTTTTGTTGGGTCTACCTCTTTTTTAAAGAAAACATCACTGCTGCTTCCTTGAGGCACTGGTGAAGAACTGTGGCTTGAAGCCATTGCATAAAATCACCACTCAGCTGAAAATGAGTAAGAAGTAAATAATAATCAAGGAATAATACAAATCAAAATTCATCTATAAGTATTATGCATACTTTCTTTCAAACAGAGCTCTTTCAAAGTCCCTCAAAGTATGAGTACACAATTTGAATAATCACTGTTAGTTGTAGATGTGGGTCTTAATATTTAGTTTGCTAAAAAAGTTATTTGTGCTGGTTAATAAAAAAATTCTCCCCAAACTGAAATCTCTTTTATCCAAAATGCAAATAGCTACCAATATTATATCCAATATATATTAAAGATTCATTCACTCCATTAATTCAACAAGGATCCAAAACCAAACTCACCACCACCGAGTCAATTCTGACTCATAGCAACCCCCTTTGGGTTTCCGAGGTGGTAAATCTTTACAGAAGTAGAGTGCCCAGTCTTGCTTCCATGGAGTGGCTAGTGGGTTTTAACCACCAAACTTCTGGTTAGCAGTCAAACATCTTAGGCACTATGCCACCAGAGCTCCTCAGCAAGGACAGGAGAATGGGAAAGAGAACAGGTATCTGAAGGCTGACTATCTACACACACATTCCAACTTTATTCACCAGCAGTGTAACCTTGAGGAAATTGTTTAACCTTTGTGTGCCTTTCCACATCTGTAAAATGAATATAAGAGAGCTCATCTCATAAACACATTGTGAGAATTAAAGGAAATATATATATGGAAATATGTACAGAAAGCATTTAAAATAATGCCTGGCTCAAATTTATTGTTCATAAATATTATCTACTATCATTATGATTATTACCATTCTGTTACTGTCACTATGTTAAATGATTGTAAGTGATACTCTTCAAGGAGACTGCAATTGCATTAAGTTTTTAAAACAAATGTATTAAAGCAAAACACAAGTTAATCTATGTCTACAGTTTTAAATAAATGTTGAAGGAACCATGGGAGAGGATAATGTAACAACATAGGCTACAGTATCAGGTAAGACTTTATGAATAAAACAATGTTGAATACTGGATAAAACACTTTTTTTTATTATTAGAGGGCAGATAATCCTGTATTGTTGAGCATATCTATCATATACACCAGGCATTAATAAATATTTCTGAATGAATGAATACAAACAGAAGATTATAGCCAAATGGGAACTTAGAGATCACATGGTATATAAAGAGAAGTATAGCAAGGCCCAGAAAGATATATGTGATTTAATAAGGAAAAAAAAAAAAGTCAAGTCAAAAAATCTTACAAATAGAAAAATAAAAATAGGAATAAGAAGCAGAAATATAAGGTTAGGATCCATAACAAAAAAGTTTAGATTTATCCACACAAACTCCTCTCTAGTACTAAAAACTTTTCCAAGCATCCATGCACTGGTCTCCATACTTCTAACACAAGGAAACACAATCAATTACATCATTCACTTAGCAACTCAAAGGGAAAAATGTATCTTTCATGAAGAGATTTGGCTGTCACCACCTAAACTAAGCCATTAAACAGCCAGCACTAATATTAAGTAACAGGATAATTTGATAGAGCACATAAGAATATGAAATAAACATCATCGCCTATAAAATACTCTTGTAAAAAATATTTACACCAATCTAATCAAGCCTCTAAGAGCCATAGTGGCGTAGTGCCTAAGGCATTTGACTGCTAACCAAAAAGCTGGCCTTTTGAACCTACCAGCCACTCCTTGGAAGGAAGACTGGGCAATCTACTTCCATGGAGATACCACCTTGGAAACCCAAGGAGGGGTCGCTATGAGTCAGAATCGACTTAATGGCAGTGAGTTTGTTTTTTTTGGTAATCAAGCCTCTAGACTAAGGCTTGTGGATTTCTTTTTTGTCCTGTGGATTTCTTTGGCTGGAGAAAGACTCATTTTCAGAATGTTTTAAAATGTATAAAATAAAATACAAAGTATTACAATGGACAATTACATTGAAATACAGGTATCAAAATGCATTTTTAAATTATAGCAATGTTTGCTTCTTTAATAATGCCAATCTAATTAACTACCTTAATTTCAAAGCACTAAATGAGAATAAATGATATTTTGAGATACCTGCAATACTGTACTATGTTATGAAAATATTCAAGATTTCTACAAAGTTACAAGAACAGTACTCTTAATGCCCTTGTGGAGGGTTTCCTACATTCATAATTACAGGTAATACTAAAATTCAGTTAAAGCAGAGTCCTCAACTTTGGCACAATTGACATTTTAAGCCAGATAATACTTTGTTGTAGGGATGTCCTACTAGAGGCCAGTAGTATCCTCTTCCCTAGTTCTGACAACCATTATCTTCAGACACTGGCAGATGTCCATTGGCAGGAGGTGAGTATCACCCTGGTTGAGAACCACTAACTAGAAATTAGTTAAAATAAAAATGCATTCCATATGATCCAGCAATCCCACTTCTAGGTATATATCCCAAAGAAATAAGAGCTGTCACACAAATACACATATGCACATTTCCTGCTCATTGCAACATTACTCACAATAGAAAAAGATGGAAACAATCTAAGTGCCCATCAATAGATGAATGGATAAACAAACTATGATATATACACACAATGGACTACCACACGACAATAAAGAACAATAACGAATGCGTGAAACATATCACAACATGGATGAATACAGAGCACATTATGCTGTGTGAAATAAGTCAATCACAAAAGGACAATACTGTATAAGACCATTATTATAAAAAGTCAAGAAAAAGTTTAAATACAGAAAGAAACACAAAAATCATTGATGGCTACCAGGAAGAAGAGGGTGGGTAGAGGGAAAATGAGTTAACTTTGGTAAAGAGAAAGACAATATATAACATAGAGAAAGTCAGTACATCTTGTCCAAACCAAAGGAAGACACTGATAGAAAGCCAAAAAAAAAAAAAAAAAGGCAATCACAGTAAATTTGTTGTTGTTGTTGTTGTTGTTGTTATCATAGTAAATACTACAACATAACACATAGAACCCTACACAACAGCAGTAAAAACAAACAATAATATACAAGCAGATACACAGGTAGCTATTTATGCTGAATTAAGGTATAAAGGAGTCTAGGAATATACCCACATACATATATAGGTTTGGCTGTGGATACTTTTACATACATATTTATATGTGCAGCATACATGTTCATATCCTAGACACAACCAAATGCCTCGTTAGAGCAAGTTCCTGGGTGTGAGGGCTGGGGACCATGGTCTCAGGGGACATCTATGTTAACTGGCATAACATAGTTTGTAAAGAAAATGTTCTGCATCCTACTTTGGTCAATAATATCTAAAGTCTTAAAAGTTTGCAAGTAGCCAGATAAGATACAAAACTACTTGTCTCATCCTGTCTGGAGCAAAGGAGAATCAAGATAACCAAAGACACAAAGAAGCAACTAGTCAAAGGATTAATGCATCACATGAACCACAGCCTCTACTAGCCTGGGATCAGAAGAACTAGATGGTACCTGGCTACCACCATTGACTGCTCTGACTGGGATCACAATGGAGGGTCCTGGACAGGGTGGGAGAAAAATGTTAAACAAAATTCAAATTTACCCAAAAGACCAGACTTACTGGCCTGACAGAGACTGGAAGAGCCCCTGTGACTACAGTCCTTCTAACTCACAACTGAAGCCACTCCTGAGGTTTACCTTTTGACCATCTACTAGACAGGACTATAAAACAAACAATAGTACCCATGAGAAATGTGCACCTTAGAACAATCATGTACATAAGACCAAATGGGCAATATCTGCCTAAAAGCAAAGATAAAAAGGCAGGAAAACCCAAAGAATGGAAATGAAGAACCCAGGGTGGAAAGGGTGAAAGTGTGGGGATTACAATCAATGTCACAAAACTATTTGTGTGTGAATTACTAAATGGGAAGCTAATTTCCTCTGCAAACTTTCACATAAAGCACAATTAAATGTTTTGTTTTGTTTAAAAAAAAAAAGACTTTAGGTGCTATTGAGGAGGAGCTCCGGTAGCATAGTGCCTAAGGCACTTGACTGCTAACCAGAAGGCTGGCAGTTCAAACCCACCAGCCACTCCACGGAAGGAAGGTTGGGCACCCTACTTCTGTAAGTGATACTGCCTCGGAAACCCAAGGAGAGGTCGCTATGAGTCGGGGACGACTTGATGGCACATAACAACAACAACAACAACAAGGTGCTATTGAGTTGGCTCTGACCATAGTGACCCCATATACAACAATGAAACACTACCCAGTCCTATGCCGTCTTTACAATCCTTGCTATGATTGAGTCTACCATTATAGCCACCGTGACAACCCATCTTCTTGAGGGTCTTCCCTTTTTCACTGACCCCTTCTCCTTTACAAAGCACGATATACTTCTCCAGGGAATGGTCCCTTCTGACAACATGACCAAAGTAGATGAGATGAAGTCTGGCCATTCTCACTTCCAAGGAACATTCTGACTTCACTTCTTCTCAAACAGATTTGTTCATTCTTTTGGCAGTCCATGGTATTTTCAGTATTCTTCGCCAACACTATAATTCAAAGGCTTCAACTCTTCTTCAGTCTTTCTTACTCACTGTCCAGCTCTCACATACATATGAGGCTACTGTAAATACCATGGCCTGGGTAAGGCGCACCTTGGTCTTCAAAGTGCCATCTTTGCTCCTTAATACTTTAAAGAGATCTTTTGCAGATTTGCCTAGCGCAATAAGACATCTGATTTCTTGACTGCTACTTCCATGGATGTTGATTGTGAATCCAAGTAATATGAAATTCCTGAAAACTTCAACTGTTTCTCCATTTATCATGATGCTGCTTATTGGTCCAGTTGTGAAGACTTTTGTTTCATGTTGAGGTGTAATACATACCAAAGACTGTGTGGTCTTTGATCTTCATCAGTAAGTGCTTCAAAGTCTTCTTCACTTTCAACAAACAAGGTTGTGTCATCTGCATAGCACAAGTTGTTAATGAGTTTTCCTTCAATCCTGATGCCGTATTCTTCATAAACAGTCCAGCTTCCCAGATTATTTGCTCAGCATACAGACTGAGTAAGCATGCTGAAAGGATACAACCCGGATGCACATCCTTCCTGATTTTAAACCATGCAGTATTCCCTTGTTCTGTTCAAATGACAGCATCTTGGTCTATGTACAGGTTCCTAATAAGTACAATTAAGTGTTCTGAAATTCCCATTCTTTGCAATGCTATGCATAATTTGTTATGATCCACACAGTCCAATGCCTTTGCACAATCAGTAAAATACAGGTAAACATCTTACTGATATTCTTTGCTTTTAGTCAAGATCCATCTGACATTAGCAATGATAACCCTATAAAGTCTGTGAAACAAAGGTTAAACATTTCTGCTTTAGACCTGTCTTCCAGATTATAGGAAATAAAAGAGAATAAGACAGTGAGGTCTAAATCACAACATGGACAAAAAAATCAGACAAACCAAGAATGTCAGACATTCTACAAGAAATCTGACCCAGGCTGATGTCATTAACAACATACAAAAAAGTGAGGACAACGTTATTGCAAAAGCCAAGGAAAGGTTTATCTATGGAAGGAAATTTTCTTTGTTGGTTACCAGGGGTAGAAGGGGAGGGGAGAGAACACTGTTAGATAGGTAGAGATAAGTACTGATTTGGGTGAAGAGAAGGGCAATGTACCAAATGTGAGTGATCAATATGGTGGCACTGAGAAAGAGGAAGACACAGAGAGATACATGGGGGGTACAGACAACAAAGATGAACCTTTTGCACATACAGTACTGCGTTGTCAGTGAAGGCAAACGTGGGTATACAGGCAGATAGATGGGGGAACAGGCTGAATTATTAGGTATGTCTATGAAGTGGGGGCCCCTAGAGGATGGTCTCGGGCCTAAGGCAGTTGCCTGCCAAGTGCAAGCCTGGCAGTTCAAACCCACCAGCCACTCCCTGCCACGTAGACTGGGCCGTCTCTTTAGGAGCTCTGGTAGCAGAGTGCTTAAGGCACTTGACTACTAACCAGAAGGCTGGAGGTTCAAATCCACCAGCCACTCCTTGGAGGGAAGGTTGAGCAATCCACTTCCGTAGTGATATGGCCTCAGAAAACCAACGAGGGGTCACTATGAGTCGAGGCCGACTCGATGGCACATAACAACAATAACATGAAGTGGGGAGTGTACCCAAGACCATGTATAAGGTTGGCAGATAATGGTCCTATAAGTGTATTTGTATGATCTGAATTCCCAGGTGTATAGTAGAGCTGACAAAGGACAAGGTTGTAATCACTTCTTGGTAACAGCCAGCTACCAAAGGGACCGAGTTGTTGAACCTGTGGGCTCAGGACCACAGTCACAGGGGACATCAAGCTCAACTGGCATAACATACTACACAAAACATTGTTCCACCTCCTACTCTGGCAAGTAGCAGCTGGGATCTTAAAAGCTTGCAAGCAGCCATGTAGATGCAACGATGAGTCTCTCCTCATCCAGAGCAAAGAAGAAAGAAGAAAACCAAAATTCATGGAAACAATAAGTCCTAGTGACTGGTACACCATCCGATCTGCAGCCTATACAACTATGAGACCAGAAGAACTAGATGGTGCCCAGCTACAACTGTTAACCACTTGGAAGGGGATCTATCTATGAGATCCTGGATAGAGAGGGAAAACAATGTGGAACAAAACTCAAAATCATTTGGGGGAAAAAAAGGGGGGGACCAGGTTTGCTGGTCTAATAGAGCCTGGTGGAACCACTGAGACTGTGGCCCCTAGCTGCCCTGCAGGTCTGGAATTGAACCCGCACCTGTGGCTTCCAGCTAAACAAAAGACAGGCATAGGAGCTGAACATTATTACACTCCTTGGAGAGAACAATCAGGGAGAAAGAAGGGCTGTTTATGCACAGGGAGACAGCTCAGGGGACACGAGTGCATGGAGGGATGGACACAGGGAAGAGGGGACTGTCAGGAGGAAGTGGGAGGGGAGCTGTTACATTGTGGTGAATTGTGGTCAATGTCATGAGACAAAATCTATGTGAACTGCTGTATAGAAAGTGAATTTGCTCTGTAAATTTTTACCCAAATCACAATTAACAACAACAAAAAAAAAAAAGTGGCGACTATTTTAGGTTAAAACACATAAAGACAACAACTAAAGGGAGTATGTGACCCTTAAATGGATCCTGGTTCAGAGAGAAAATATTGGCTCTAATACATTTTTGGACAAATTGGAAAATCTGATATGGATTGGATGGTAAATGATATTTTGGAATTACTATTCACTCTCTTAGATGTATTAATGGTATTGTGATTACAGGAAAATGTCCTTACACTTGTTTGAAAAAAAAAAAAAATCTAACCCACTGCCATTGAGTCGATTCCACCTCATAGCAACCCCCATTGGGTTTCTGACACAGTTTCTCTACAGAAGTAGATCGCCAGTCTTACGTGCATGGAGTGGCTGGTAGGCTTGGACCGCTAATCTTACGGTTAGCAGTCAGATCCCTTAGGCACTGTGCTACCAGAGGTCTTTGTTGTTAGTTGCTGTCACATTGGCTCGGATTCATAACAACCTTATGTACAACAGAATGACATGCTTCCCAGTCCTGTGGACTCTCCATGATCTTTGAAATGTTTGAGCCCACTGCTGAGCTACTGTGTCAGTGCATCTCACCGAAGGTTTCCCTCTTTTTAGCTGACCCTCCACTTTACCAAATATGATGTCCTTTTCTAGCAAGTCCCTATTTATGTCTTTAGGATATAAATAATGAAATATTTAGGAATAAAGTATGATGTCATCTACAACTTACTTTAAAATTATTCAAAATTATTTTTAAAAATATCCACACACAGATAAAAATATGGCAAAATTTTAACAATGGTTTATCTAAGTGAAGCATTTTTAACTGTTCTGGTGTTCTAGCCCTTCATTTTTGTAGCTTTGTAAATTTTTACAATAAAAAGATAGTAGAAAGAAGCATTACATATTTGTCAAATGTTAAACATATAAATAACGCAAAATCTGAGAAAAGGAAACATTCAATATAACACTGTTATTTAATCTACCTCAAGATGGCATTACTGTACAACTTCAAATTAAAAAACTAGCAGTAGATTTCAGTCAAATGTTCATGCTGCAATCAAAACAACAGTGAGATGTCATCTCACCCCAGCATTAATAGCAAAAAAAAAAAAACAAACCAGAAAACAGGGCAGACTTTTAGTAAAATGGAGGAACAGGCAGGCAAGCGATACAGACCCTCTTCAACAAAGAAAAGAAAAACCAATTGACAGATACAGAAGATAATCCTAGAGACCTGAGCTTTGAAAAGAACTATACAGAACTGAATTAGGCACCAACTAGTGGAAAAATCTGAACAGAAAAAGCTGGTCAGAGCTGTGGACTATCAGCTACTCTGACAGGACCAACAGCTTGAATATTTCCAAGTGGTGATGGGACCTGAGAACTGACCTAAAGATCAGCCCTGGTCACCAGAGCTTCAGGGACGACTGCACTGGTGGCCTATTAGGAAGAGAAATAGCAAGGAGGGAGACAATCTGAGCTATTGACTTTCCACTGTCCGGAGGGCACAGCCATTTTGAATCTTTACACTAACTAACTAACTAGGGGCTCTGGTAGCATAGTGGCTAAAGCACTTGACTGCTAACCAGAAGGCTGGCGGTTCAAACCCACCAGCCACTCCTCGGAAGGAAGGTTGGGCAAT
>NW_006922562.1:0-3225 GCF_000298275.1 Orycteropus afer afer
GGCACAAATATGGATCTCTTCCAGTCAGTTGGCCAGGTAGCTGTCTTCCAAATCTCTTGGCATAACTGAGTGAGTGCCTCCAATGGGGCATCACACATACGCTCATTATATTTTCACGTTACATAATAAGTCCGTAGAAGTGATAAGGTTTTCTTTTTATTTTCTTACTTCCACAATGACATCTGTTGATCTACTTTTATTCTTTTGTGTAAGGAGCATATGTGGAAAATTACAAAATTAGTGGTGATGGGGATGGGAGAGGCATTGTGTAATGTATCCAGGTAGAAATACTATATAAAATATATATATTAAAATATATTTAACCTAGAGGGACATAACACGACAGTGAACATACATTTCATCTGTTTATAATGGAAAGTTGGCATCCCAAATTTTGGGGAAAATAAAGTGATTCCAAAGACCCTAAATCAGTCAGGGTTTGGTCAGAAAATCAGAAACCACTCTAGAAAAAGATTTAATTCAGAAAATTGAACTTACAGCCATTGACAGGGCTCAGGAAGTGAAGGTCAGGAAAAGCTGTATCTAGCTTTTAAGAACTTAGGAAGTTGCAAGGATTGTGGGAACTGTAGGAAATTGCCATTAATGGCCTCAGCTGCCTGCAACACTTGACACAGGTGATTTAAAAAAAAATGTTTAGAAGCTGCTGAGAAATCTCACATCAATTGTCTGGCAAAGCCCACACACCTTTCTGTTGCTGTAATAATGGCTTCTGCTTCTCTTTTTCTTTCTAGTCTTGCAAAGGGAATCTCATTGGTGGACTCTATCCTGGAAGCCTGCCGGCAAGGACTTCTAGGAAATGTGGCGTCTAAATTTCTAGGCCCTTCAGTAGAAGGAGGGAGCTCTGGTAGCATAGTGCCTAAGGCACTTGACTGCTAACCAGAAGGCTGGCAGTTCAAACCCACCAGCCACTCCTCAGAAGGAAGGTTGGGCAATCTACTTCCATAGTAATACTGCCTTGGAAACCCAAGGAGGGTCGCTATGAATCTTGGCCAACTGGATGGCACATAACAACAACAATATCAGTAGAAGGAAGATCATATAAAGAAATGGATATGAGTACTGATTGCCAAAATAAAACCATCCAGCACAGATGCCCCACTCCTCTTAACCTTATAAAATCCACTGTCTTAAGACTGTGACCTCATATGCAGATGTATTGTCCAACAAAATGCAATTGATTTATACATACTATTGTTGTGCTCATTTTCCCTAGCTTGACTTTATTGACGTGTTTGTATCACTATCAAGCCTACAAATTGATAATTATTATGACAATAACACTTTTCTTTTATTTAGTATATTTAAGAATCCTTGAGTTCTTGTGTAAGTAGATTTTTAATCGTTTTTTTTTCCTTTGTTATAAAAATAACTGTTTTATACAAATAGCTACGTTTTTCCTTCTTGATTTAATTTCTTAAGTGTTATTCCCCAAATGACTTAATGGGTCAAAATGTATAATCAGTTTCTTAAAAGTTATTGTCTTGTTAAACTAATGTAGAATAGTGAATTGTCCTAATAAACATTATGCAGTGTAGTCTTACACCATCTGGCATTAATCAATCTGTTACTAGATTTTGTTTTCCTCTGGGTATATAAGGGATTTAAAAGTACAGTTTCACACTGAGACATCTGGCTTCAAAATAACTCAAGTCAGAAAGAGATAAATATTTTTTGCTTTCTTACCATTATTCTCTAAATCTTACAATCCCACTCTAAGAATTCTTGGGTAATCTCTCAAAAAAAAAAAAAAAAACTCTACTTGCTAAAATTTTGATCATTCTCATTCTTAAACTTCTGTTTGCCTAAGAATGGGCCAGCCCTCCATGTGCCAGAACTTCTGGGAAGTGTGATTAGGTCCCCACCACATCTCAACTTTTGCATGGAGCTCTCTCCTTCAACAATTTTGACATCTTCAGTCATCTCCTTTGGTTGCTCTCTCTCAGCCCCTCCAAAAGGGGCTTGAGAGCCACCTCCTGTAAGAGGTCCCCCTGGTTTCCCAAATAAAAGTGATCTGACTGAGGAATTGCCATGTCACTTTATCTGTACTATTTTTTACAACTTTCATAACTTTAATTTTTGTCTCATTTGTGGAGTCATCCATGCTAATTGCAGAAAACTTAAGAAACAAGGAAAAGATTCAGAAAGAAAAAATCACTCTTAATCACACAACACATAGAGATAATCATTGTTAACCTGTCCCTTTGTTAACCCTTTAGCCTTTCTATGATTTTCTTTTTTTTACATAATCAAGAGCATACCATGGACACACTTTTTTTTTTTTACTCACCATATTATCATGAACACATTTACATGTCATTAGATTTTTTAATATCTCATTTCAATAGGAACATAAGTTCCATTGTGCAGATGTACTAAAATTAACTAATTCTCAGTTGTTCAACATTTGGGTTGCTTCCAGTTTTATACGATTATACATAATGCTGTGATAAACATCCTTAATAATAAATCTTTGCCTACATGTCTGATTATTTCCTAAAGATAGGTTCCTAGAAGTGGGAGTACTTGCTAAGAATTAAACAATGTTTTTATTTAAGAATTAGACAAACTCAAGATCTCCTCTGCAAAATAATGTGATCAAATATGTAATCACAATTTTGCATACACTTTGAGGGAATTCACTTGAAGCCCACCTGTGGATTTCCTAGGGTTACACTGATCTTGAGGTTAAATATGTCTGAATTATAGGTCAAAGAATATGAAAATTTTAAGGATGGTGATGAATATTCCTAAATTTTTTTCCAGAAAAGTCTGTCTGTCTCATGTTTATAGTATAGAAACTGCTTTCTACCTTTTATTATTGTTTTGAGGAAAGGATCATGTCTGAGTTGTCTCTGAATTTTCCACAGGACCTAGCAAAGCACCTAACCCACAGTAAACAAAAACAAAACAAAACAAATTCATTGCCAATGAGTCAATTCTGACTCATGGTGACCCCCTTTGTTATAGTGTAGACCTGCTCCATAGGGTCTTCTTGTCCCTCAAATATGATGGTAAAATTAGGACATTTCCAGATAAGCAGAATTTAAGGGAATTTGTTAAAACCAGACCAACCTTACAAGAGATGCTAAAGGGTGCCCTTCGGACAGAGAAGCAACAACAGCCAACAACAACTGACCATTAACACACATGATGATATAACCCAGAAGCCAACCCAGCTATGGAAGTATCCAAAGTAAATAAGCC